>NC_050574.1:432579040-432708442 GCF_011100635.1 Trichosurus vulpecula | reverse complement strand
TCTATCTCTGTCTTCTATATCTTCCTCCTCTCTCTCTCTCTCTCTTCTCGTCTCTCTCTTGTCTCTCTCTCTATCTCTCTCTCTCTCTGCGTCTCTCTTCTCTCTCTGTCTCTCTGTCTCTCTCTCTGTCTCTCTGTCTCTCTCTCTCTCTCTCTCTCTGTCTCTCTCTCTCTCTCTCTGTCTCTCTCTCTCTCTCTCCATCCTCAATCAGTTAGTCATTTCAACTTTACACTGCCTTCTCCTGCTGAAACCGTTGCCTCACAAACCTCTTGCCAAACCTCAGCTCCAGATTATTCCCATGCACCATCTGTACTGCTCCTGCTCCTGAGCCACTGAACAACTGGAGGAAATCTCAGAACTGTGCTGCGTGGGTAGATAAAAATTTTGCATTATCCAACCCCCCAAACTGGACTCTCACTGCACTACACTGATCCTTCTATTCCTCCCTGTCACACTCCCCACAGAAGCTATTCCAAATTTTCTCTTCCCTTTTTAACACCTCCCCTGCCCCAGCCTCTATTATCTCTTTCTTCTCACTCTCTTTTTGAAGTCTCCACCTCTTACTTTACTGGGGGAAAAATGAGGCCATTCAGCATGAGCTCTGAGCTATTCCGAAACCACTTGACCATCTCTCACTCTATTGTCCTTTCTACCACTCCCTGACAAAGAGGTGACCCTTCTTGTTGTCAAGGCCAGCTCCTGTACAGGTACACTTGGTCCCATCCCCTCCCATCTTCTCCAGCAGGGTACACCCTTAATCACTATACTCCTCCCTCCTTCAACCTCTCCCTGTCTGTTGACTCTTCCTTACTGCTTACAAGCGTGACAAAGTTTCCTCCATCCTAATAAAATCTAAATTAGACTCTCCCATGTTATGCTTTATCCCTCCTCCCTTTTTCATCCGATCTGCTTGAAAGGGTTGCCTATACTTCCCGCCCCCATTTCCTCTCTTCTCACCAACTCCTCATTCTTTCGCAATTTGACTTGCGACTTCATCATTCAACTGAAATTCCCCTCTCCAAAGTTACCAGTAATCTCTTAATTGCCAAATCTAATGGCCTATTCTCAGTTCTTATCCTTCTCGATAAATCTGCTGCCTTTGACGCTAATAGCCACCCTTTCCTCCTGGATGTTCTTTCCTCTCTGGGTTTTGTGACTTTGGTCTCTCCTGGTTTATCTACTTTACTGCTCCTCATTTTTCTTTGCTGACTCTTCTTTCTTATCACTCCAACTCACTCTGGATATTCCATAAGTTTCTATCTTAGTCCCTCTTCTCTTCTCCCTCTATATGCTATCTCTTGGTAATCTCTCTCCAAGATTGTTTATTTATGATCACTTTTTGTAGTCTGCATTTTCAAATAATGTAGTTTTAGTTTTACATTAATATGAAAGGGATCATTATCAAGTAGAATATCCCTTAAGAGTGTAGGGAAAAGTTTCCAGTAATTTTTAGGACAGTAGAGCAAACAATTGCTAACACTCCTTAAATCTGCGCTAGTTACTAATGCTTTTTTATTGAAATGGATGCATAAAACTATTTTTTGAAATTTCTTCACGCTGGACTGTATATCTAAGTTTTTAATCAGAAAGAAAGAAGGATCTGTTGTAGGTGGATGTTTTACCCTCTCTTCAATATCAGCAGTTTTCATGGATTCAACTACCAACTCTCTGCAGGTAACCCTCAAGATACATACCTCCAGTCCTTACCTCTCTCCGGAGTTCCAATCCTACATTTCCATGCTGGAGCCAGTTCAAACCTGTATCTGATTGCTAAATTTTCAGTGTGAGCATTTACATCTCAGAAATGAGCAATTGCTACAAATCAAAGCTTGATTTATTATTTTATTTATTGTCTAGATTTAAGGAAATGCATGCAAATTAAATAAAAAAGTGCATGTGCATTTTTCCCCCCAGACCCCTGGTTGATAAACCAGCATAGCCCTGCACATCTCCAAGTCCTTACTCCACTGATATGGCCCTTAGTTATCTCATCTCAATACATTCAAAACAGAATTCCTTTTCCTTCCTCCCAACAACCACTCCTCCTCCCAGCTGCCCTATTTCTATGAAGGGCACCATTCTTCCAGACACTAGGATTTGCAGCTATCATACTTAACTTTCCACTCCCACAGCACCCTAATCCAATTAGCTGCCAATTCTTCTCCATTTTACCTCCCTAACTCCTCCCCCAATCAATTCTCTTCTCCTCACTCACACCATAACCACACAGTATAGGCCTTTATTACCTGTCACCTGAACAATGGGCAATAGCCATAGATAGATGAGATGCAGAGAGAGAGACAGAGAGAGAGAGAGAAAGAGAGAGACATACATAGACACATAGAGATAGATAGACAGACAGAGGTATACTAGAGCCAGCTCTAACTAGCTTATGAGTTGATTTTTAAATTTTCAGTGTGAGCATTTATGCCTCAGAAATGCATGATCACTATAAATCAGGGCTTGATTTATTGTTTTGTTGACTGTCTAGACTTTAAAAAGTGTTAATAATGCAGGTTAAACGAAAAAAGTGTATGTGCAGAACATCTCTTTATTACTCTATAAACATTGCTTAAGCTCAGCAAAGGTGCAATAGAAGGCTCAGAGAATAAATTCATCACCAGCCTGGAAGCCGATAATCAGAACAAAAGCTGGCATTTACACAACACTTTAAAGTTTGCAAAGTGCTTTTAAAAACATCCATTGTCTTATTTGGCCTTACAACACCACTGCCTGCCTAGATACATACATGGAAGAATACATATAGATAGCTATACATATATGCTTACTACAATATTGTCCTTCAACCAGTTTCGTTTCACAACAACATCGTTAATACATTATAACTAAACCCCACTGTGACAAAATAAAACCCATTATGAAATCATTGATGTCATATGCAAATCAGATGGCTAACTGTGAAACTGCCTCCTATACCTTGAATATGTGCATGTACGTAAATTAACAACAATAACATAGTCTATCTTTGGACACTTTCCAATTATTTGCCATTTCTCCGTGCACAATAAAATCCCATTATATTCACATGCCACAAGTTGTTCAGATATTCCTTAATTAACAGGCACCCACTTTTTTTTTTTAGTTCTTTGCTGACACACAATAATGTTATGAATAATTTGATATACATTGAACCTTTTTTCCCCTGTCTTTGATCTCCCTGGGTTATATACCCAGAAGGGGGACTGATGGGCCAAAGGACAAGGATAGTTTGGGTACTTTTCTCTTATAATTCTGGGCTATTGTCCAGAACAATTGAACCACTTCACAGCTCCACAATTGGTGTGTCTGTGTGCCTAC
The DNA here is from genome assembly GCF_011100635.1 of Trichosurus vulpecula. Lineage (NCBI taxonomy): Eukaryota > Metazoa > Chordata > Mammalia > Diprotodontia > Phalangeridae > Trichosurus > Trichosurus vulpecula. The sequence continues at coordinate 432,705,124 of NC_050574.1, read as the reverse complement.
CTTCTCCCAGCCCCTCTAAAACTGACTTTTTCCATTTTTAAATCCTTTTTGCCATATTTCAGGAGTGAAGTGAAACCTCAGAGTTATTTTAATTAGCATTTTTCTTATTATTAGTGATTTACAACACAATTTAATCAAGAAAGCTAATACAGTCTTGGGTTATACTGAGAGGCATATTTCCAGGATGAGGAAGGTGCTAATCCTTTGCCCTGGTCTAACGGCACCAAGAGGATTTTGTTCTGGCCACTGCATTTTCAAAAGGAGATAGACAAATTGAAAAGCATCCAGAGAGTAATGTAACAAAGAGAGTGAAGGACCTTGAGATCATGCCATATGAGGCTCAAGGGAAAGAACTGGAAATATTTAGCTTTTCCTTGCTCTGCATTCCAGTCCATGTTCCATAAGGCTGCCAAAATGAATTTCCTTAAGTACAAATCTGACCGTGTCTCTCCCCTGCTTAGTCAACCACAGTGGCTTCCTATTGCCTCTAAGATTAAACATAAACTCTTGTGTTTGGATTTTAAACCCTTCCCAACCTTTCACAGTCTCATTTTAAGAAATCCCCTTCCCACAATCTGTGATCCAGCTGAACTGTCCTTTCGTTTCTGTTTCTCATACTCCATCTCCCATCTTGGTACATTTGTTCTGGATACTCACACATCCAGAATGTACTATCACCTCACCTCCATGTCACAGAAATCTCTTCCCTCAACACCGCCTTCTCCATGAAATCTTTCCTGACCTCATCCCCCAATGTTGCTGCCCTCTTTTCCAAACTACCTTACGTTTCACTACTTTACGTTGACTTGCATTTATTCTCTTTATATGTATTCACCGTGTGTATGTATATGTGGGTGTGTGTGTATGTGTGTGTGTGTGTGTGTGTGTGCGTGTGTGTATTCTTTCCTGATAGGATGGACATCAATTCCTTGAGAAACTTATGAGCCGTGTGTTCTAGGAACTTAAGACACATACTGGTCACATGACATTCGGGCAAGTCACTTAACTTCTGTTATGCCTCAGTTTTCTAACCTATAATATGGGGGGAAAAACAAAAACCAGCATTGATACAACACTTTAAAGTTTGCAAAGTGCTTTTAAAAGCACCTGTTATCTTATTTGGTTTCTCAACACCCCTGTTGGCCTGTATGTGTGTGTGCGTGTGTGTTTGTGTATGTGTGTGTATGTATATATGCATGTATATGTATATATATACATGGAAGCACACATATAGATAGATATGCAGACACAATTAGTATAATATTATCCTTCAACCAATTTTGCTTCACAATAACAGCCTGAATACATTATGAGGATAAAAAGAAGATGTTTGTGAAATACTTTGCAAACCTTAATGTGCTATATGAATGCTGGCTATTATAATTTCTATTATTATGCTTATTATTATAGAAGTCCCATCGGCATGGACTACTACTAACTGATGATTTCCTCACATCCAACTTCATGGATGGTGATTAGTCTCGGAGTAACTCTTATAATTGCTGCAAGGCCACTTGGGGAGGTTTCCAACGGAGCTACAAGCATCTTTCCCACTGTAGGAATTTAATGGCCCTAAGGCTGCTCTCATTTGGGCCAAAGGTGAATGATTGGGCTTTTTTTCCCCTCCAGGAGAGAAAAGAGAGATTTGTTTTTCCTCCATTAATTGGTTTATGGAGGGACATTCAACTTGTCCAAGCCCTCCTCCAACCATAGAGCTAGAGGGAGAAGGCATCTCAGAGAGAGTTGAGTCCTAATCACTTATCTTGCAGCTCAGGAAACTGAGGCTGGGGAGACAAAGTGATCTTCCCAGGGTCACAAAGCAGTAAGCAGCAGAGTAGGTGCTTGTTCCATTGTGCTGCACTGCCTGCCACAGTGACCTCCAATGCTTCTCCTGTGTTTATCACAGTATCAGGGGGTAGAGACCACCTATTTCAAGTTCTCCAGCTACACCATCTACCCTATTGCCCATGAGGAGGCATTATTTAGCAGTCGTTTTATTATATATCTCTGAATTAAGATAAATATCCCTGCTGTTACATTAACTCTCCTACTAAGTTTGCCTTCCTATAAAAAAGCTTCAAGCTGTTTGCCTGAAGGGAACAGATGTGATTGATTGACGGATCCACATCTTTTTGCCAGTCTAGATTAATTTTGATATGGAGCTGTTTTGATTTTCAAGCAGTTATCTCCCCCAATATCTCTGGGGACTTTCTGGAAAGGGCACATTCGTCCTTATTCTCTATACTCAGCTTAGGAGGTTATTAATAACCCTTTCCTTTTCTCAGAGTTTCCTTCGGGAAATGCTGGTGATGCTGTTTGTTTGAAGGTGTGCATGGAAGGGTGGATTATCATGGGGCTGGGAGAGAGTTGGGAGGGTGACATCTGGATTCTCTGGTACCGTTATGTGAATGTGAAATAGATTTCTCCTCTTTTTTATTCCTTCTGTATTATCGCACTGTTAGGAAATTGTTGGGAGCCTTGAGCAGTCCATGGAATAAAATAAATCATGCCTGGAACAAAAATGACTTACCAAGAACATTCAGAGCAAACGCCCAGGTGGAGTGGGTGACAGACAGTGCAGCCTCTTCCTTTGACCAACCTGGATCCTGGGAGGCTTGTTTAATAGAAATGTTAAGAGAGGAGTCAAACCAATGACAAGGATCACTCCAGGGAAATGCACTGGCCACTTGGAAAATGATTCTGCACATCCTCTCTGGCAGTACGTGCTACAAGACAGCCAGAGTGATTGTGATCCCCAAGGAGCACATCCTGAGGATAGTCTACTGGTGGTCTCAGATACATAGGCTTGGGTCCGGCTTCAAATGAAAGCTATATTCCTGAATAAGAGCTGGGTAAAACAAGCTTGTATAAGGTCAATTATTTTCATATTGGCTGACATATTAGCTCTGTCTTCATTTCTGACTGATCTTCCATTGGCATTGACTCCTAAGAAGTTGACTTTCTAGTTTCTCTGCCTTGTAACCCCCATTCTCAGTTAAATAACTAGAAATCTATAAACAAACAATTAAATACCAGAAGGAAGGGGAGCTCTCAGAATTTGTAGGCAACTCTAGGAAAGCAGGGGAAAAAAATGCCAACTTCACCCAGCCCTCTTCAGTCTTGCTAAAAATGAAGTTCCAGGGTGATCTACAAGGCCCTTCCAGGAACATGAAGGGAACTGAAAACAATTTCACATGCCAACCCAAATAGTGGGAAGAACTTGGGTAGAGATGGCTAAGGAAGAAGCAAAGCAATGAAAAAGACAGATCTGACCTAAGGGCCTTTGTTGGCTCGTTAATGGACACAGTGTAGTTGTTGGTTTGACTGTTGGTCAAAGCTGAAATAGCCTGGATATTATGAGCTATTTCCTTAAAAAAAAAAGAATATTTTCCAAAAAAAATTCTGAACTTTATAAATACCCCCCCAAACAAATATTTCCATATAAAAAGCAGAACAGATAAAGAGTATTATATATGACACCATGAATCTCCATTTGCTTTACTTAAAAAAAAAACCTGTATAATAGATTCAACATATTATTTTTAAAGCTGTCCTATTTGTGTTTCCTTCTGAATTTCTTTCTGTTATCTCCTACACATTTTTCAAATGCTTCAATGATCTTTCTTCCTTCCTTCTTTTTTCCTTATTTTATTCTTTTCTTCCTTTCTTTTGAGAAAGATTATGATTCCTTTGTTCCTCTTTTCTTTCTTTCTCTTTCTTTCTCTATTTCTCTCTTTCCTTTTCTCTTTCTTTCTTCCTTTCTATCTTTCCTCCCTTCTTCCTTCCCTCCCTCACTCTCTCCCTCTCTCTCTCTCTTTCTTTCTTCCTTTCTCTTTCCTTCTTCCTTTCAGGGGGAAATATTATCGCTAGCACCCCTCTCCCCCAAGTGAATAATGACAAAAGGAAAAACACAATCCTTGTCAAAAATAATTATAGTCAACCAAAACAAAACCATACATTTTCCATGTTCAAAGTACATATCTCAAGCAGCATAGCTTGCATGTGAGAGACCCTTGTAGGATAGGGAGACTAAGATATTCAGCTGTATAACTTGAGCAGTGATCATGAGTCTGACCAAGGAGTCTAGGGCCTGGAGAAAACAAGACTGAACAATCAAAGACTCTTTCTTTTGAGGTCAAGATCAATGGAGAAATTTTGCTGATGCCTCCCACTGCATACTATTGTTTGTGGCACATATCAACATCCCTCAGAGACATCTTATGCCCCTCACTGAATTAGGTTGGAGCCTTTACAAGAACAACAGAGGTTGAGAAGTGGGCCCACTGCTAATTTCAACATAAGAGTTGCAATACCAGGCTTTGCTACAAATGGGATTATATGATTCCTCTTTATTAAAGATGAAGCAGAGACTTCTGCTCAGGTAGACTTCTAGTACTAGTTACAGTTCCCACCTCACTTATGTGGCCTTCAAGCTGTCCTATACTGGTAAATTGGCCTTCCTACCCCCATCCTGCCCCTGTGAATCAACATTTGAATCATAAAGCCCCAGCCAGAAGTCATGTCTGTGATGAATCAGTTCCATCCTAGGAAAGAGGACTCTCCAGTCTAGTGATTTCTTGGATCCAGTATCCAGGAAGATTTTCTTGATAAGAATAGTTTCCTTTTGGACCCTAATTCCGTAATTCCGCCCTCTTACTCTTCCTTATTCTTTTTGAGGCACAGAGTTGGCTGGATCTTAAAATCTTTACCCGCTTCAGAGGGTTCTTTAAATCCTGGGGAAATAGCTTAGGTTCCCTTCATTTGGTAGGCTTCCTTTCTTCTGGAATGGTCCTGACAACTCCTTCTCAGAAAGGGCTTTTAAGACAGAGGGGTGGTAGTGTAGGGAGGTAGTCTTGCTTACATTATGGGGGAGATAAATTTATGTTGCTGTACATAACTATGGTGAATATGTATCTATTTAGAAGAAAAAGAATATTCCCTCAGTGATTTGGTGGCAATCCAAGAATGTCCCAGGATCTTTATGGAAGATTTACCCAAATCTTATGGAAGATGGGGGCAAGAAGGACCCTTATTAGAGTCTTTTAAGGGAGCAAAGGCATGGTGTCATGACACCGACGTAGTTCCAAAGGAGCAAGAGGTTTGTATAGCTGTGGCAGGAAACACAGTGGGGGTGACAGTATTAGCAGAGTGTTGTCATCTACTCACATCCTGGGTTAGGCAATGGCCTAATAATTACTCTCTCTGTCCTTGTCTCTCCCCATTCCAATCCGTCTTTCACTCAGCTGCCCGGGTGATTTTCCTGGAGTACAGGTTTGGCCATGTCACCCCCTCAATCAATAAACTCCAGTGGTTCCCTATTAATCCAAGGTCCATTGGAAAGTCCTTTATTTGGTATTTTCTAGGCCGTAACAACCTGGTTCTTTCCTACTTTTCCAGTGTTTTTTTTTATATTCTACACCACTCCCAAACTCTGTGACCTAGCTACACTGGCCTATTTGCTGTTCCTTGAACACAACACTCAATACCCCGACTCCTTGTTCACCTCTGTGCCTTGACTGTGCTGTCTCCTGGGATGTTCTACCCTTCTTAGTTTCCCTGGCTTCCTTCAACATCTTCTGCAAGAAGCCCACTTTCACAATTCTAGACTATTTGACTAAAAGCTTCTTGAAGAAAGGGATACATCTTAATTTCATTTTCGTATGTCCTACAGAGCTGATTAATTTGTACCTATGTCTCCAACAGATACCAGTAGTGGACAAGGCTTGGAATTGAATAGAAGTAAGAAGGGCCACGTTACTTTTGGGAAATTGTGTAGTATTTTAATGTTCCTAAGCTTTTCCCTGAAAAAAAGGCTTATCTTCTTAACATCCATATTCTCCTGGTCATGCTATGTGACTTTGAGTCATGGAATATATCAAAGTCTCTGAATAATTAAAATTCAAGGTCCTCAAGAGGCTAATAGAGAAGAACATAGTGGGAGGGAATAGCCAGCAGCATGTCACTTTTGAAGAATTAAACAGAAAAATAGCAGCAGGGACCAGTTTTTGCCTTTCTTTTTGTCCCCAGCACCTAGCAGTACTTAGCAGTACCTTTTATCCCCAGTACCTACTGCCTGACACACAGTAGGTCGAATGGAATAATCATTTATTAAGCACCCACTGCATGCCAGGCACTATGCTAAGCTCTTTACAAATATTATCTCATTGATCCTCACAACAAACTTGGGAGCTAGATATTATTACTACCACTATTTTGCAAGTGAATAAACTGAGAACAGTACACCTTTGGCTTCAGGTCTGGACAGCTTGCAAAGCGCGAGCACCCCTGGGAGAGGTAACCCATTAAGCTTTCAAAATCCTTAAGCCTCTAAGTGCCCTAATATGAATGAGCTTATTGGTTTATTTCCTGAGAGCTGGTTTTGATGAGAGGAAGATGGTAAGAGAGCAAAGATGATGTGTACATGTGAAAAAGTGAGAGAAAAAGGAAGGGAGTAAGGATGCCGAACCAACATAGGCTGAGGGCACTTCAGACAACCTCTGATGACTGCGCAGTTTTGTCTAGGGCTAGTCCTAATTATGGGCAGAGCTCGTGCTTAATCAGTAGGTGAAGGTGTGCTGAACTCCCCTGAACTCCTTACTCACTGTAAGGTATAGATGCTATACAGAGAAGCAGTCTCATTACAGGAATCAGCTCAGAGCCATAGATTATTAAAGCTGGAAAGAACCTTACTGATCATTGAATGCAATGGCCTCCTTCAGAGATGAAGTCAGGGCCCAGGAGGTGGGTGGGTTGTTAAAGACCATAGAGCTCATCGGTGGTAGAGCTGAGACTGGAATCCAAGGTCTTCTGACTCCAAGGCTGGATTTCTTGCTACTTCATCGCAGTCCATCCAGGAACTAGGTTTTTACCATTGCCACCTCCTTTGTCTCCAGGAATAAACAATTCTAGTCTTAAAAGCTGCCATGCTCTTTCCTGCTAGACTTGAGTTCAAATCCTGCCTCATTCACTCTCCATCTATGTGACCCTGGACTTAATCTCTTTCAACTTCAGCTTCCTTTTCTGTGAAATGGGGATAAAAATAGCACCTATATCCCAGGATTATTATGAGCATCAAATTAGATAACCTATGAAAAGGGCTTTGCAAACCATATATTATATGAACTAGATAGCATTATATAGTGCTATATGGGCTATTTCAATCATAGTTATTATTAATTTGTTCAGTTCTAGGTCACTAGATGTCTTTGCACCACCTGATTCTGTTCGGCTCCTTTTAAATATGTTTCTCTTGGTCTATCTAGACAAATTCCCTTAAAGATTTCTTCCCTGCTTTCCAACTGGACAAGTCATACAATCTTTTCTGGGTAGGCATTATCGCTTCTTCAATCTGGATGGGATCATCAGTGTTTTGATCCTAGTTCCTCCTAATGGTTTCCTTTTTTTCTCTCCCTATACAAATAGAATGTCATGCATGGTGTCAAGAAGACTCCTCTTCCTGAGTTCGAATCTGGTCTCACTTACTAGTTGTATGACCATAGGTAAGTCACTTTACCATTTGCCCCAGGTTCCTCATCTGTAAAATGAATTAGAGAAGAAAATGGCAAACCACTCTAGTATCTTTGGCCCCCAAAAACCCAAATGGGGTCACAAAAAGTTGGACCCTACTGATAACAACTAAGCAACAACGTGGGTCTGATCCTAACTTTGGTCTTTGGTTTTCATGAATTTCATATAAACACCTGTCAATTAATAATTACATTAGTGATTCTAAAACCCAACTTTGCATTTAATAACTTTTCATCTTGTAAAGGAAATAAGGATTACATAACATGCAATATAAGTCTTGAAAAGAGGGCATTTCTTCACATGTCTTTCCACATCTCTACCCGAGGAACAGCTGCTATTCCTAATGGGGTCATTATAGTTATGCAGACCGTTGCATAATTTTTTTTCTTTCTTGACAAATTACTCAAAAATATCTGTGGAAAGTAAGCCTTGCTTTATCTTTCACCATTGTGTGTATTTATACATGTAATTTTAGCACTGAAAGGAATCTTAGTACTTATCTTCACCAACACACTCATTTAAATGAGAAAACTGAGACCCAGAGGTTACACAGCTTGTTAGTGGGAAAAGGTGGAATTAGAATTTAGGTTTTAATAGCCAGGCCAGTGTTCCTCCTATCACGTTGCTATGCAGGTTTTTACAAAACTGAGGACAGAGCAGAAATTGGCTTGCCCAGCGGGACTGAAAGAAAGAATCAATTGACTTCCCTCTTGTTAAGGTATGAGTGGATTACTGTCACATCATCAGGCCTCCCAGCATGGAACAGCTGTTTATGATAGTATGTTCCAGTGGATAGGAAGTACATTGTACAGGGTAGCTAAGTGGTGCTGTGGATAGAGCACCAGCCCTGGAGTCAGGAGGACCTGTGTCCCAAATCTGGCCTCAAACACTTACTAGCTGTATGACCGTGGGCAAGTCACTTAACCCTGTTTCCTGAAAAAGAGAAAGAAAGAAAGAAAGAAAGAGAGAGAGAGAGAGAGGGAGCAAGGGAGGGAGGGAGGGAGGGAGGAAGGAAGGAAGGAAGGAAGGAAGGAAGGAAGGAAGGAAGGAAGGAAGGAAGAAAGGAAGGAAGGAAGGAAGGGACATTGTATTCAGTTCCAGAACAGTAGAAATCAGTTCTAGAAAGAATCCTAGTGCCCTTCAGCCTAAACTCCTCATTTTACAAAGAAGAAAACTGAAGCCAAGAGGTTAAAAGACTTGCCCAAAGTCACGTAAACAGCATGCGTCAGAGTCGAAACTCTAAGCTGGGTCTTCTGTTTCCAAGTTCGTTTTCCTCCCTACTAAGCTACAGAAGAAGGCTAGAGCAGGGATAAACTGCCTGAAATTCAATTATCAAGGAGAGGAGGAAAAAAAAAGGCAGAAGGGGAAAGTAGCTAGATGTAAGCCACAGCAGAGCACCACAGGCTTTGGGCTTATATGGGCTAGGTTCAATACTCAGGTCACTCATTTTCTTGGGCTTTTTTTGCTCTGACCCTAAGTTACTGCTGGAAAATCTCAGAATTTGATTTAAATACAGCTCCTGTCTGGGTTGGTGCAGTTAGGTGACACAGTGGATAGAGCGCTGGGCCTAGATTCAGGAAGACTCAACTTTCAAATCTGGCCTCAGACTGTGACAGACTAGCCGTATGACCCTGGGCAAGTCACTTGACTCTGCCTCAATGTCCGCATCTGTAAAAGGAGCTGGAGAAGAAAATGGCAAACCACTCCAGTATCTTTGCCAAGAAAACCCCAAATGGGGTCATGAAGAGTTGGACCCAACCGAAATGACCCAACAACAACCTGTCCAGGTCACCATAGCTGTAAGCTCCTTTGTAAGTAGTTAAGATAGCAATCAATCCATACTGGTGAGATGGTAGCCTTTATTTTGCCCCAAAGAAAATGCAAAAACAAAGGAACAAAAGCATATGATTCACAGTAGCCTATAAACAATCAGTGGAATACTTTCGCTTTTATTGGGAGTCCATTCTCCCATGCCCCCAGGGTCTTCCTGACAGAGGCTTTTGGCACGACCCCAAGGTTTGGATTCTCCTCAGAAATGAAATGAATTCAAGGAAAGCAAATCTGCATTCTGGCTAGTCTAGACTCAGAGATGCAGTCCTACCCCGAGGGCTTGAACTCCTCCCAGGAAGAAAACAAACCTGGAGTTGTGAGAAAAGGGGCAAACCCCTTTGCAAGAAGCAACAGAAGGCAAACTATATGTCTTTTGCTCCCTCTTATTGTCAGTCAGTCTCTTGCTTAAAGGAAGCTAAGGGGTACAGAGGTTAGAGTGACAGGCATGGAGTCAGGAAGACCTAAGTTCAAATCTAACCTCAGACACTAATTGTTTGACCTTGAGAAAATAATTTAACCTCTGTTTGCCTCGCTTTCCTCATCTGTAAAATGGGGATAAAAATAGCCCCTGCCTTCTAGGGTTGTTGTAAGGATCAAATGAGATCATAATGCTTCATACGGTGCCTGGTAGATAGTAAGCACAATGTAAATGTTAGCCATTTCTATTAGAATTGTTAAGACCCCTCAACTGATTAGATGCATGAGTTGAGAAAAGGGGAAGTCAAAGATGCCTCCAAGGATATGAACCTAAATTACTGGAACGATAGTGGTCTCCTGAACAGAAATAGGGCTTGGTTTTAGAGAAAAGAGACTAGGTTCAGTTTTGGACATATTATGTTTGAGATGTCTACAAAACATCGTAAGTGCGCAATAGGCAGCTGATGATACAGCAGTAGGTGTGGAAGTGAGGTACACTGGAAACAGCCTGGGATTTGGATAGTGTATGGTGCTTAATAAATATGTTCAAAAGAACTTGAAAATTTATGCTGAAAATTCATCTCCTTTCCAAGTAACTTTGAGTCTAACAGTTTTAATATTTTTAGTAAGTTGTGAATGTTGGAGAAAGGAAAAAAATATTACAATCTATGTATCACCCATTTCTCTCCAATAAGTATAAGATACATGAAAAACCCATCAAGAATAAAAAGAAGTTTGTCCAGTTAGAGTGAGTGCCTGCATAGAAAAACCTCAGCATTAACTTTATTGACCTCCCCTTCCCCAGATGAATTGTAAAGTAATTTCCAGACTTCGATTTCTTGCTTACAGTTATAGACAGGCCCATCGCATTGACCAAAGGCTCAGTGAGGCATGGTTCTTGAATGAGAACATGGAGGCCTTGTCCTGAATCAGCACTACTTGAGAGAGACCCAGAAAAAAATAAAGCATTTTGGCGCCTGGGAGAGTTGAATATTCTGGAACTTGTAAATTAGAGCACATATTTCTCTTCTTTCATAGTAAGGAAAAGTTTATTTCAGCAAAAAAGCATTAAAAATAACCTACTGTATAGGAGAAGATGGGGAGGGAGGCTTGTATTCCTCCAGAGACTAGCATTCTCATCTTGTTCAATAACCTTCTCTTCCTTGGAATGATCTCCCATTATTTGCTTTCCTGTTTAATGAACATGTCAGGGATTCTATTTACCTCCCTCAGTGATACTGAGTTATCCATGTGGCTTCTTCTCCTTTAGGAATTTCACAGATAAATAACCACATACAATTATACTAAATTGGCACTGAACTAGGTGAGTAGGGGGATGGCACTCACTGAGTGCTTCTGGTGACTTAATCCTGAATAAAGGAATAGCCATTTTTCATTCTTTCTATCCCATGCTTCATATATAAAGATGACAAAGACAAGGTTCTTGAGAGATTTGAAGCTGTTTCCTCTAGTAGCGGTGATTGGATAGAGTGTAGGGGCTGCCACCATCTCCATCCTGGCTCCCCTGGTGGCCCCACTATCCACATTTCAAGATAATAATAGCTGTCATTTATATAGCATTTACTATGTGCTAGGTACTGTGTTAAGTACTTCATAGTTATTATCTAACTTGATCCCCTGGGAGGTAGGTGCTACTTATTATTTATTATTATTATGAGGAAACTGAATTAAGTGACTTGCCCTTGGTTTTATTTTATGTTTATCTTTATTTTTTAAATGTGTATCTTTTAAACAACAGATTGTAGGGTTTTGTTTTCTTATCCAAACTGTCACCCTTTTTCATTTGATTGGATTGTTTAACCCATTCACATTTAAAGATATGAGAATTAGGTTCATATTTTCCTCCATCTATCTCTAATATTGAGGTTTTCCAAGTCATAATTTTCCTTCTTCTGCTGTAAACTTAGTACTGTGTTCCTTCAGCTATTTTACCTTAATCTTTCTTTTTTAAGGTGAACTTATTCCCATTGGCTGTCTTCTCATCCCTGATGTCCTCCTCCTATTTGTGACCCATTTCCCTTTGGGATTTTGCCTATTAGTTCCTTTTTCTCTTACTTTTACATAGATATATAATTTTCTCACCCTTTTTTCGTTCTGTTAGTCAAGTAGATTCCCCCTTCCATGGCTTCCTTTAAAATAGTCTTATTTATTAATTTTTTAAAAACATTTTTGACCTTTCCCAAAAAGTATTTCTCTTACTCTCTTCATTATCCATACTCTCTGTATCCTCAATACTCTCGTTCTCTGATTCATGATCCTTATAATTATTATCTAGTCTTTCCATTCCTCATGCTTAAGAAATTCCAAGTTATCTATTCTAAGCACTCTACTTTCTCCCACTGCCTTGTAGAGCTTGCCCTGTGGATTCCCTTTTGCCATTGTGTCTCAACAATTACAATTATTGGAGGCCTCAGGGAGAATATTGTCCCATGATAGGGCCCCTCCTCTACCCTTTTCTGATTATGTAGCCTGCCACTGATTTATACCCGTCTCGAGCTACCTTTTCTCCCTATTTAACGCATAATCATCTCCTTGGATCTATCCCTTCCTGTTCCCCTAGGTACCAGTTGTCCCCAGGAATTGCTCCTCCCCTCCCAAAGTAGGACAAGTGGATTTTTTCAGTACCAAATTCTCTAGACCACACTCATTGTAAGGCTGCTATCTCCCTCCACAGACCATTTCTCTTCATCCATAGGAGCACACATCAGTGGAACCCCCTCCCACCACCAAAGCAAGGTTTCCTTCCTTTCCCCCTCTTTTTGATTCTTTCCACTTCTTCCCCACACACTCTCCTGCCAGTGCTTCTTTTACTGAGACCACCAGTATCATATCCCCCTCATGGCTAGCCCTTGATTTGATCTGGGTACATTACTCATTTCTCCTTTTTTTCTTTTTTTCTTTCTTTTTTTTTTGGAGGGGAGAAAGCAAGCCAGTTGGGGTTAAGTGACTTGTCCAAGGTCACACAGCTAGTAAGTGTCAAGCGTCTGAGGCTGGATTTGAATTCAGGTCCTCCTGACTCCAGGGCCTGTGCTCTATTCACTAAGCCACCTAGCTGCTCCTCACATTTCTCTTTATCTCCATGTTCTCCTCAACCCTTTCATGTACCCTTCCATGTTATAATGTAAACCTACAAAAATAAAAATAAACAGAAACAAACAAACAAACCGTTTATTCACTTATAGGCAGGGTGTCAACAGTTATTGTTCACAATGCCCCAGGCACACCTCTTCACTATTACCTCCACCAAACTTCTGCCTTCATCCTGTCTCCATTTAGAAAGAAGATTTTTCCCCCTAGTCTTTGTTGTCATGTTATTGCTTTTCTGTCCTTGGCTGCTGCATTTATTCATTCCTCCTGAATTTCTATTTTTTGAGGTAATAGAAAAGCAAATAATCTCTTCAGATCCGATTTCAAATGCCTCATTATTATTGAATAACAATTTTTTTATGTATGGATAAGATCCAATTTGTAGCCCTGGGCTACATCCTGAGCTTCATTCCTCTTTGGAATGAATTATTCCATTCCCTCCTATGTTTTCTGTTGGGTGTAAAATAGTCTTGTGTTATTCAAATCCCCTTTCCTTCCTATCTAAAGGTTTTTCTCCTGACAGTTTGCAGAACTTGTTTCCAAATTGAATTGTTAAATACAACTACCAGGTGTCTTGAAGTCTGCAGCTTTCAGGATCTCTTTTTTCAGGAGGTGATATATTATTCTTTAAACTGATTTCATTTCCTATGTTCAGAAGTTCTGGAGAGTTGTCTTCCATCATTTCCTGCATTGTGGTGTTAAGGTTTTTTTGTATCATTCACTGATCCTGTCTTTTTCTGTTTTGTTAATAGACATTTTCACAGGTAATATTTTTCTTCAGAGTAATATTTTTACTGTGTTGCATAAATTTTGGCTTGTTATCTTACTGTTTCATTTCAGTCAATTCTTGATTTTATGTGTGGCTCTCACATGCTGGATGCAGCAGGGGGAGGCCTTGCTGTTCTTCCAGACAAGCCTGGATGCTCAGAAGCCCTGCTGAATGGACAGCAGGAGAGACACTTGCTCAGTCTGTGAGAGCAGGGAGAGGAGGCAGGGAAAAGGGTGATCACCATGTCATTTACCAACAAATTTAGCCGCTTCTTCAGTTTTTCAATTCCCTCATCACATATGTGAGAGGTTACCTTAACAGTTTCTGGAGCAGGCTCATGAACACTTTTATGAATACTTTCCTCCTTTTTGCAGATATAAACTTGCGTTGTGCACTTCATGCCTCTCATTTTTTTCCTCTACTGCACATAGCTACAAATGTGCACGGTTGCCAACATGAAAATAAAAATGATCTTACTAAGAAAATCATGTAAATGCTTGAAAATTAAACGTGCAAATGTTGAGGATTGACTATCTTTAAAATAATTATTGCTTATTGTTATGACTTGTTCTTTGACTCCTCCATTATTCAAAATGTCATTTAATCTCAATTTAGGTTTTTATCTTTTGTTTATATTTCATTTATTCATTAGTATTTTAATTCATTGTTATCTGTAAAGGATATGTTCATTATATCTGCTTTTTGATATTTGCTTGTCCTAGTATATTATTTTTATTTGTAGAGGTACAGTTAGATGCTAAGAAATATGCATACTTTTTGGTTTTCCCATTCAGAAATAACCATACATTAATCAAATCTCATTTATCTGATAATTCATTCAGCTCTAAGTTTTGCATCTTATCTCTGTGTATTTATCTAGTTCTGACAAGGAATGTTACCTTTCTCTATTATTTTCTTACTGTTACTAACATTTTTATGTTCTCCTAACTAGTCTTTCAGTCTCTAGTATCATTTTTTTAACTCATTCTTTACATTACTGCCCAAGTTAACTTCCTAACGCACTATCTTGATCTTGTCACTCTTGAGCTGACCTAGATGAATTATTCAATGGTGTCTTCTCATATGTCATTGGCAATTCCATTTTTTCAACCAGCCTTAAACACCTACTAGCTATGTGACCCTGGGTAAGTCACTTAAGCACTGTCTGTAGTCAAGAAGACCTGGGTTCAAATCCAGCCACAAAGCAAAGTGACTGTGTCTCTTGTCTGTGTGTAGAAACTCCTATATCTCCTCACTCTCCTCTCTATCCCAAGAAAGCATCTATTATACAAGGATGATAATGGTAATCATTGTTATTCACATGCATGGATAATAATTATGGTTATTAATATTATTATTATCCAAGTACAGTGTCTCTGAAGAACAAAAAACTAGAGGCCTTTTTCTTGCAGTGACTTTAGTGGTTGCTATGAACCATCTCATGATTCAACATAGTACTGATCTATGAACTTCTATGAATCCAGCAAAGTAAAGCTCAGTGATGGAATAAGCCCCTGGGTTGGGTTGTATCCATTTATTATTTATTGAAATGTCTAGTACAACCCCTATTTGGAGAAATTCCATCCGTGAGTAGAAGAAATACTTGTATTAAGCATAGTATATTATAATCCTTTCCTGCTTTCATGTCAAGAGCTAATAGTTTTCTTTGAAGTAGATAGGAATTGTTTTCAACCTCTTAAGTGGCCTATTAAAAATTCAACAATTTGAATTTTTCCCCTTTTAACTTTTGCAAGCAGTCCATATTGTCAGATAATAGTGAGTTTTAGGATCATAGATTTAGAACTGGAAGAGATTCAATGTGATTCTCAGGATAATCATTAGCAACTGTACAAAATGACAGGTGTCTCTCAAGGTTCCTGAATATGTCATCCTTATATTTTTTATGAGAAACTCACTAATACAGGTATTCTATTCAGATAACAGAGGCCTGTGTCTAAGGCCACTGAAGATACTGAGTGTGTGCCAAGGGCCATCTGCTCAACTCAGCTATACGTTTCCTGGCCAACCAGTAGTGTTCTAAATTTCAAGCCCAGCTCAAAAGAGGTGAGACTTTGATGAAAAGTTACATAACCTAGACTGTAGCTGATGATTTCTACCCTCCATAGATAGGGCAGCTGACGAGATATTAAGACTTATCAGAGGCATGGGAGGAACATCAGAGGCAGTCACATACTAGGGAACCTTCTCAACACCTTAGAATATGGACAGATATTCATTGGCTTTCAATTCTCCTTGAATACAGGTAAGTATTGGGCTTTGTTGTCAGTTTTAATGTAATATTGGGAATGCTGACCCATAATTATCTATTTAGAGAGCATCAGCTACTAAATATTGGGAAAAGAGCGGGAGAGACATGACTTTTTCAGCTTCTGAAAATGGGAACAGAACCCAAAGGGCAATAAAGAAACATATGGTCAGTTTAAGAGTTTCTAGAGATATAAAAGACCATCAAGAATATGTGTGATCAGAGAAGGAGGTTAAAGGACTATGCAGCAAAGATTTTTAAAAACAGATAGTGGCAAGTATTGTGTTTCTATCCTTGAAATAATAAAAAATCCAGATGGAGTGTTCCTGTATGTTAAATTTTTTTCTCTCAATTTTGTTGGTGTGGTGAATTCCTGGGGTGAACACAGAGACAGATCAACAACTTGTCTGTAACTTACATTCTAAATGAGTTACCAGGGGAAACTGAGAAATTAAGTGACTTGTCTATGATATCACAGCTAATATATGTTAGAAGTGGTGCTGGAACCCAGGTCTTCTTGCCTTTGTCATGCTTCCTCTCCAGCTATGCTCAGCTATCAAGCCTTCATGGACAGACAAGGATGAGGAGAACACAGAATGAGAAGGCATGGGTCAATTGTGATCTCTAGTGGAGTGAGTATTCACATTAATAAGATCACATATTCATGGATGTATCAAAGTAAATAATCTCTACCTATCCCTTAAATTAAATGCAGACTTCTTTAGAGGAAGGACTGTGTAATTTCTAATATCCCTGCCTATTACCCGATGCAAACAGGCTATTCAGTCTGAAAGAGGTGTGCTGTTACATCTCCATGTTTCTGTTAGCTGTTATTTATGGGAGGCAGTTAGATGGCTCAGTGTATAGAATGCTGGGCTTGGAGTCAGGAAGACCTGAGTTCAAATCTGGCCTCAGACACCTACTAGTTGTGTGACCCTGGGCAAGTTATTTAACCTCTGGTAGCCTTAACCTACTGGAGAAGGAAATGGCAAACCACTCCTGTATCTTTGCAAGAAAACCCCACACAGGCTCACAAAGCGTTAGATACAACCAAGGGATGAAACAATATCCTATAATTTTCATCAAGTAGAATAAGGGCGGGGGCACGATCAATTGATCAGGAGTGATCAACCCTGTGCTATATATATTCACATATATGTGCATATACAGATATATAATTGTATGGATATGTTTTCTACCTAATAAAGATGTCAAACAGTGGTATCTTTTTAAAAAAAATTCTGAAAATTGGGGGGTCAGAGCCAAGATGGTGGCTAGAAAGCAGGGACTAGCGTGAGCTCCCCGCCAAGTCCCTCCAAAAACCTATAAAAATGGCTCTGAACCAATTCTAGAACTGCAGAACCCAAAAAATAGCAGAGGGAAGCAGGGCTCCAGAGGTCTATCGTGCACGGAGCTGGGAATGGAGCGGAGCGGAGCAGAGCCCAGCGTGCGCCGTGCAGACCAACCAGAGTAAGAGCTGGGCGGAGTGGGCCCTAGTGCCCTGAATAAGTGAGCTGCAGCAGTTACCAGACTTCTCAACCCACAAACACCAAAGGCAACAGAGAAGGTTAGTGGGAAAAGCTGCTGGGGACAGGGTGATAGAGTTTGTGGTTCAGCCACCACCCCGTGGGCAGCAGAGGTGGAGAAGCTACAGAACTACAGCTGCAGTTGCTTCCAGCCCCGGGCCCACCTGGTGGGAGGAATTAAGTGGCAGATCAGAGCAGGAGTGCAGAGCCTGCTGCAGATCTAAGTTCAGTCCGGGTGGGGGTTCTTGGGGAAGGAGGAGTGCTGGTGTGGCAGAGCCAGCTGTAATAGCTCTGAAATGAACAGCACATCCCCCCAAGCTTGGAACATAGTATTCTTTACTCTACAAGCAGTCATACCCTGCTGAAAAACTCAACCGTCAAGTGAGTTGGCTGGGAACATGGCCAGGCAGCAAAAACGCACCCAGATTCAGTCTCAGACTTTGGAATCTTTCTTTGGTGACAAAGAAGACCAAAACATACAGCCAGAAGAAGTCAACAAAGTCAAAGAGCCTACACCAAAAGCCTCCAAGAAAAACATGAACTGGTCTCAGGCCATGGAAGAGCTCAAAAAGGATTTGGAAAAGCAAGTTAGAGAAGTAGAGGAAAAATTGGGAAGAGAAATGAGAAGGATGCGAGAACACCATGAAAAACAAGTCAATGACTTGCTAAAGGAGACCCAAAAAAATACTGAAAAATATACTGAAGAAAACAACACCTTAAAAAATAGACTAACTAGGGGCAGCTAGGTAGCGTAGTGAGTAGAGCACTGGCCCTGGAGTCAGGAGGACCTGAGTTCAAATCCAGCCTCAGACACTTGACACATTTACTAGCTGTGTGACCTTGAGCAAGTGACTTAACCCCAATTGCCCTGCCAAAAAGCAAAAAAAAAAAACTAGACTAACTCAAATGGCAAAAGAGCTCCAAAAAGCCAATGAGAAGAAGAATGCCTTGAAAGGCAGAATTACCCAAATGGAAAAGGAGGTCCAAAAGACCACTGAAGAAAATACTACCTTAAAAATCAGATTGGAGCAAGTGGAAGCTAGTGACTTTATGAGAAATCAAGAGATTATAAAACAGAACCAAAGGAATGAAAAAGTGGAAGACAATGTCAAATATCTCATTAGAAATACCACTGACCTGGAAAATAGATCCAGGAGAGAGAATTTAAAAATTATTGGACTACCTGAAAGCCATGATCAAAAAAAGAGCCTAGATATCTTCTTTTAAGAAATTATCAAGGAGAACTGCCCTGATATTCTACAGCCACAGGGCAAAATAGAAATTGAAAGAATCCATCGATCACCTCCTCAAATAGATCCCAAAAAGAAAACTCCTAGGAATATTGTCGCCAAATTCCAGAGCTCCCAGATCAAGGAGAAAATACTGCAAGCAGCCAGAAAGAAACAATTTGAGTATTGTGGAAACACAATCAGAATAATCCAAGATCTAGCAGCTTTTACACTAAGAGATCGAAAGGCTTGGGATACGATATTCTGGGGGACAATGGAGCTAGGATTAAAACCAAGAATCACCTACCCAGCAAAACTGAGTATCATGCTCCAAGGTAAAATATGGATTTTCAATAAAATAGAGGACTTTCAAGCTTTCTCAGTGAAAAGAACATAGCTGAATAGAAAATTTGACTTTCAAATACAAGAATCAAGAGAAGCATGAAAAGGTAATCAAGAAAAAGAATAAGAAAAAGAAATTGCAAGGGACTT
Source organism: Trichosurus vulpecula (assembly GCF_011100635.1). Classification (NCBI taxonomy): domain Eukaryota; kingdom Metazoa; phylum Chordata; class Mammalia; order Diprotodontia; family Phalangeridae; genus Trichosurus; species Trichosurus vulpecula. The sequence goes on along the minus strand of NC_050574.1, from coordinate 432,685,960 downwards.
ACTAAAGTTGAACTGTTTTGTTTACATTCCTACATGGAAAGATGATGTGTATGATTCATAAGACCTCAGTATTAGGGTGGCTGAAGGGAATATGTGTATATATATATATATATATATATATATGTATATATATATATATATACATATACACATATGTGTGTATGTATATATATATATATATGTATATGTGTGTGTATGTATATATGTATGTGTATATATATATATATGTAGAGAGAGAGAAAGAGAGAGGGCACAGGGTGAGTTGAAAATGAAGGGATGATATCTAAAAGAAATAAAATCAAATTAAGGGATGAGAGAGGAATATATTGAGAGAGGGAGATAGGGAGAGATAGAATGGGGTCAATGATCTCGCATAAAAGTGGCAAGAAAAAGCAGTTCTGTAGGAAGAAAAGAGAAGGCAGGTGAGGGGGAATGAGTGAATCTTGCTCTCATCAGATTTGACCTGAGGAGGGAATACCATACACACTCAACTGGGTATCTTACCCCACAGGAAAGAAGGAGGAAGAAGATAAAAAAGGGGTGATGATAGAAGGGAGGGCAGATGGGGGAGGAGGTAATCAAAAACAAATACTTTCAAAAACGGACAGGGTCAAGGGAAAAAATTGGATAAAGGAAGATAGGTTAGGAAGGAGCAAAATATAGTTAGTCTTTCATAACATGAGTATTGTAGAAGGGTTATACATAATGATACACATGTGGCCTGTGTTGAATTGCTTGACTTCTTAGGGAGGGCGGGTGGGAAGGGAAGAGGGGAGAGAATTTGGAACTCAAAGTTTTAAAAACAGATGTTCAAAAACAAACAAAAAAAAAGTTTTTACATGCAACTAGAAAATAAGATACACAAGCAATGGGGCATAGAAATTTATCTTGCCCTACAAGAAAGGAAGGGAAAAGGGGATGGGAGGGGACTGGGGTGACAGAAGGAAGGGCTAACTGGAGAATGGGGCAACCAGAATATACACCATCTTGGAGTGGAGGGGAGGGTAGAAATGGGGAGAAAATTTGTAATTCAAACTCTTGTGAATATCAATGCTGAAAACTAAATATATTAAATAAATTAAATAAAAAAAATAAAAAATTTCTGAAAATTAGGGCAAGAGAGTTTTAAACAACTCTGTTCTTTCTCTTGGGCAAGAATTTTTGTTTTCCATTTTCCCCTACACAGGTGTCTTAGATTTATAGGATCACAGATTTAGAGTTGGGAGAAGCCTTAGAAGCCAGCCATTCTAACCCTCTCATTTTACAGATGAGGAACCTGAAGCTCCAAAAGATTCAACAACTTCTTCAAATTCACAAAGGTAATATATGGAAGAGCTTGGATTTAAATCGGTCCTCTGACTCTACATCAAGCAATCTTTCCATTGTACCAAGATAACACTCTAAAAGTCAAATAGTTTCTTAGAAGGAAAGCAAAGAACATTGAGAGATGGGGACTTTAAGAAACAAAGGGACTTTGGAAGCACTTGTTTTCCCACCAATAAATCTATTCTAATAATAAGGGAGACTGCTTGGGAAAGCAGAATGTTAACTTCCATTTCTATTTTGAGTAGCAACTGGCAGAAGTTATATTTTGGGCAAAGACTGTCCCTCTGTGCTATCTAGGCAAGGTCACAGCTACAAACAAAAGGCTTCTTTGAAGCAAGACAAATCACTGACAGTTCAGTTTATATTATGTATTAACATATACTTATTTTGGTACCGAAATGGGATCTCCCCACAGATTAAGGAGGGTATATTTATATTACCTAATGAGGAAAAGGGGATCCATTCTAGCTAGCTAGCTAGTGAAATAATAGGCTAACTCCTTGTCCTTAAGTAAAAAGGGAAATTGCCTCACGGCATATATAGACATATGCATGTACGTGTGTTGCACATATACCACACATGTGTACATTTCATACACACAAGGATTGTGTATGTGTGCCTATCTGTGTGTGTGTATGTATGTGTGTGTCAAAATATGTTGCAAAAGGATTTTCCTCACTGGAAGTTACCCAAACCTATTTTTTAAGGTTGAGGAAGGCCTGTTGCAAGCATCAAAGAAGGTGGTAACCTATTAGAACTTTGTAAAATGATATTGATTTCTTAAATTCTATTAGCAAGTATTTGGACTATGGAAGGTTATTAATCACTGTATTGATTGTGAACCATGCTATATGGCCTTACTGAGATTCTTTAGTACAAGGTATTAAAAATGACAATACAAAAACCTCTCCAAGTCACTCTAGGATTTGGGACTGTAGACTTTGCCACACACACTACAGTGGCTTTGTTGGAAATGGTAAATTGAGGGGAGTGTACAGGTGGGAGTCTATGGAGTCAACCACTCAAATCATCCTCCTTAAAATGACATTCAAGGGGGCAGCTAGGTGGCACAGTGAGTAGAGCACCGGCCCTGGAGTCAGGAGGACCTGAGTTCAAATCCAGCCTCAGACACTTGACACATTAGCTGTGTGACCTTGGGCAAGTCACTTAACCCCAATTGCCCTGCCTTCCCCCCTACAAAAAAAATACTTCTCCAAAAAAAAACAAACAAAAAATAAAATAAAATAACATTCAAGATGATTCCTGATGCCTTAACCAGGTGAGAACATTTCTCCATTGAATCAATCAATAATAAATTTTAGACTAAGTATAAAACATCCTTGATCAATTTGGAAGTTTTCAAACATTGGATGAAATAAAAGTGACGCCATACAAGAAGTGTGTTCAGACTGGTTGAAGAAATTGGTCATGATCTGGAGGTTTTGTATCAACTAGTAGACCAATGTGGGACCTCAGGTATTTCAGTTTTTTGGGGGGTAGAAAGTCATCTTTGAGAAGAAATTGGTTGATGGGGAGGACCCATGGCTGGAAAACAATCTCGTGAACTTAAGTGGACTGGATGAGTTGCACTTTTTCCACTGAAGTCTTAGCAATGTCCCAGAGGCATCAGAGGTTAGCAGTAGTGTCTGCATCAGGAGGTAGGAATGGACTGGCCTTGATGAGGAAAGGCAGACTTCTCTACAAGGAGCTCAGACATAAAGCTACGTAATAGCTAGGAGGGACATCTTGAAGATTCCAACAAAGGACTTCTAGGAGCTATGAGTTACCTCTTTGCAACATGTGCTCTCCATGTTTGAGCCCACTTTCTCCTGAACTCTGTATGTAATGGTGAACAACTGTCCTAAATATACCATTTTAGTAAAAGACAGTTACTAAAAGCTAATTAAGTTTAGCTATCTAATTGATATATCCATCAACTAACAAACAACGGAGGGATATTAGACTAGTGATGGCTCATAAATTGTAGCATTGGAAAGTTCCCTGCTCCCTCCTCCCCACTGCAGTGCTCAATGAAGGTATGCCTTAGATAATCTTTGCATTCTCCCCAACACATGCTCTGCACAATGTTAAATTAAATTGAGTCAGTCTGAGAGTCACATGAAGGATTGATTGGGAGGAGGAGAAGACTGGAAGAAGGTATACATATTAGGAAGGTACTATACTTATTCAGATGTGAAATGGTAGACCTGAGTGGGAACAGAGAAAGAATTAATTTGTCAGGTAATATGAGGAACTTGAAAAATTGGATAGAGGAGATAAATAAGGAGTAGCTTGTGTTCCTTTTTATCCAACTATTCCCAATCCTTAATCACTGTTAGAACAGGGTTGAGAGAGTAAGAGGTGGTGGGCATTTACTAGCCATAAGTGGGGCCAAGAGGCAGTGGTTGTGGATGCCAGCAGCTCTGTTTAAGATAGCAGTAAATGGAAGTTTTCTTGACTTGGCTCTATCTGGCATTGAATCAATTTCCTTCACAGAAATACCAAGGAGGCAGGATATTTAGGGAAGGAGGAGTGAAGATCTCTGTTTTAGACATTTTGAGTTAAAAACTATGGGAATGGAGCTCTCCAAGGGAAAGATTTTGAGCAGCATAATTCCAAGGCTGTTCCACATAAGTGATTTAATTAGCATTGCCACCCATGCCATTTCCTGGGGTGGCCCACTCCAAAAAGTGCAGGCCTCTAATATCTCTAATATCCCAGTTATCTCTAATGTTCTTCACTATGTTGCCAACTAGCAGATGACCCTTCATGGCCTTGATGGCCCACCAATGCTAGCATACACACCAAGGTCATAATTTCATATAATTTCATAGCAATTCTGTTATCAGAGTAGCATTTAGTACAGAATAGGGATCATCTCCAGGTTTAAGGCTGTTTGGATTGTCTATGGCCTTACTTTTCCCCAATGGTCATCCTCCAAATTCTGTAATATTATATAAGATTTTCATGAAAAACAATGAATTTGATATCATGTACATTAAACCATGGCTCTATGACCAAAATTGTCAGTGCAAAAAAAAAATATTCAATGTTGTGATCCCAAATTCTTCATGTACAAATAATTGAATATTGCAGAACATTATTTAGGATTTTCCTAATAGAAAATCTATTTGTGTATGTGCATAGTTATAAGGGAAAAAGATTCTTCCTTCTTCTTTATGAATATAGTCATGGAAGGCTCAGAATGTAGTCATAAGGTGTTAATGAAGTCTTAGACTGGCACAGAGATGCATCTACAACCGTGATCCCTTTATCAAGTGCAAATACCTCACTGAGTCAAGACGGAATTGGTCTTTCTATCTCCAGTACTTCTCTTCTTCAATCCACCCTTCACACCATTGCTTCAGTTATCTTCCTAATGTACTATTCTGATTACATCCCTCTTCTACTAATAAATCTTTAGCGATTCCCAATTGCCTTCCAAATAAAGTATAAACATCTGCTCCTGGCATGTAGTCTTTCAGTCTCACTTCAAACTATATTTCTACCCTTATTCAGCTAACTGGACTATTCTCTATCCCTACTCTTGCCATTCCACACTTTCTTCTGTCTTTGTTTATGCTAGCTTTCATTCATGAAATGGACTTATCTCCCATCTTTGTTGAAGTTCCACCCTGTTTTCAAGGCTCAACTCTGGTGTAACTTCCTCAAAAAAGCTAAGAAAACAAATGAGCCAAGTCTCTAAGGGCTTAACTAAACCAAAACTCAAGGTATTTAAAACTTGGCACAGTTGTGAAGTCAGACCCTTGGTGAGAGGGAGAAAGGATTTGCTTTCTTCCTTCCCCCTCCATCCTAACCCCCAAATAAGAAACAGCATTTTATTGTTGTCATTTCAGTCATGTCCAACTCTGTGACTCCTTTGGGGATTTCTTGGCAAAGATACTGGAGTGGTTTGCCATTTCCTCCTCCAGCTCATTTTACAGATGAGGAAACTGAGGCAAACAGGGTTAAGTGACTTGACCAGGGTCACACAGCTAGCAAGTGTTTTTTAACTCAGGAAGATGAGTTTTCTTGACTCCAAGCCCAGCACTCTACCCACTGCACCACCTAGCTGCCCTCCAGAAATAGCCCATTCAGCAATTTGAGAATAGGAGAGATTGCAAGCTGGGAGCTTCTTGTAAAAGGAGACCCTTGAAAGGAGTAGAGAAAGGAGGGAATATGTTTTTCTTCCTCTTCCCCACATAGCTTTGAAGAGTTGCTACTGGATCAACAGAAGTTGAATCAGGTGGGGAATAGAGGCACTCCGAACAGACATGGATGATTCCTGGTGAGAGTCAGACCATGAAAAGGAGCATATCCTATGAAGCAATTGTGAGGGCTCTATGAAGGTTTTTTTAGTACTAGGAGTTGTGAGTTGCCTTTATCATACACGTGTCTTACTAACACTGTACTTAGTTTGAGCTCGTTTCTTCACACAGATACCTTGTGAATGTGAGAGGGGATAGTGTCGCCTAGATTCATGGAAGGACTCTTTTGTACAACTATTCTTACTAGGACATCTCAGTAAATACCTTTACTAAAAGCTAATTGTGTGTACTGTTGTTAATGGGTATTATTGTTAATTGGAAGTTGGTTGGTTGCCGTTGTCCTTCATTCTCAAAGAGGACCCAAATGACATCACTATGCTTTAGTCAAGATTCAATGTGTCTGACTGTGGTTGATCAGACCAATACGAGCTCAGAATGTTCTACCACAGCTCGGGCATAAATAGTCTGGGTGAACATTTGGGGTGGACACTCCAAACTTGTGCATCCTGCATTTCCTTTGAGCTGTTTCAATTCCGCTTGGCTCATAGAGCACAGCACCTTCTCTGATGTGGGCCTGCCATGCTGTCAGGTCCAGTGCCAGTGTCTCCCATGTCACACAATCAATTCCAAAGTTCCTGAGAGAGACCTTGAGAGTGTCCTTGTACCACTTCTTCTGACCACCATGTGAATGCTTCCCTGTGTGAGTTCTCCATGAGGGTAACCAAGGGGTCTCAAACACATTGGTGAGTGAGGGGTGTCAACTCCAAGCATGTGAAGACTTCCCCTGGTGGAATGGGCATATAAGAACAGTTTGTTCCAATGGCCATGAAGGCAGCTGAAGCAAGTGCTGTGGAGTGCTCAGAGCTTGGTTAATTGGAAGCACACTAGTGGGGGCTCATGATCTATAGTAAAAAAGCCAGGGGTTTACTGGAATTGGTTCTTGTATTCAATTTTCAGTTCAAGCATTTCCACCTTGGAAATCAGTAAACACTATAAATCAGGACTTATTTTATTGATGATATAGATTTAAGAAAGTGATGGAGAAAATGTTAATAATGAAAATTAAAAGCCCCCCCCATATATATATATATGTATATATATATATATATATATATATATATATATATATATATACAGATTACTGTATATACCGAGAACACAGACATGTATGTGTATATGTGTGTGTATAAAATTTATTTGTGGAGAGCTGGTTGTTAAACATTTACCATCACATCCCTGGTTGTAGCTCTAGGGTCATTCTTAGAACCTGAATTAGTCGCTACCCTCTGGGGACTGAAACCTTAAGTGTGTTAGTTGGAAGAGTAACATAGAAGTGCCATTTATATAATATACAAAAGTGGCTTCCTGGATAGGGTGCTGGAATTGAAATCAGGAAGATATGAGTTCAAATTCTGCCTCAGATACTTCCTAGCTATATGAACCCGGATAAATCGCTTTATCAACTCTCTCTGCTTCCTTTGCTAAGTAGGAAACCTGGGGAAGCTAACCTACCTCAGTGGGTTATTATGAGGATTAAATGAGATAACATTAAAGCACTTTGCAAATCATAAAGTGCAATATAAATTCTTCCCATATTACTCTATGCAAAAGTTGTGCATAGTATTTTTAATTGACTGGAAAAGTTATGAAATATGGATTTTCCGTAAAACAGCCCTTCTTTGAAAATACTGGCTCCCTGATGGGTACATAATTTATAGCTGAGGATGGTTATACTTTCTAATTCTTTTTTATATAGTTGCAGTAGAAAAAGCATTAGCCTTAGGAGTCAGAAGGCCAGAATTCATGACTCAGCTATGCTATTTACTAGCCGTGTGACCACGGATAGGTACGTTGAATTTTTAAACTTTGGTTTCCTTCTCTGTAAAAAAGGATATTACTTGTACTATGCCTACCTCTGGTTGTAAGGACCCAAAGAGAATGCTTATGAAATTGCTTTGCAAACTATTAAGTTCTTTAAGTTCTCATGGAGAAATACAGATAATAAGTGTATAGATTTATTTAGAAAGTCACCTCCTGGGGGCATCTAGGTAGTATTGTGGATTGAGCACCAGCCCTTGGAGTCACAAGGACCTGAGTTAAAATCCAGCCTCAGACACTTACTAGCTGTGTGACCCTGGGCAAGTCACTTAACCCTGACTGCCTCTAAAAAAAGGAAAAAGAGAGCCACCTCTTTTATTTACCAATTATAGGATGCTCAAAAATAAACTATTTCATCTTTCCTCAGGTTGTGAGGATATCATTGACCTTCCCTATTCATTTATGTAGCGATCGAGCCATTTGAGTGGGGAAACCAATGAGCTCTACACCTTTACTGTCACTGAAACTCATTTCCCCTTTAAACTAAAATGCTCCTTTTAATCAAGTGTAAAAAATTTATGCTTTAGCATAATGGTATAAAGTATTATCTGTGCATTATGAAAATTGAATAATATGGTCTTTTTGTCCACAGATGAGAAGCAGGGAAGGAGAGCCTGCAATTCATTCTGCCAGATCCTTTATATTCACTTCACAGGACTTTGAGGCAGTAATTTAAAATCATTTTGGCAGCTCTATTTCCTCATGCAAAAACATCCACTTCACAAGGGTGTCTAAAGTTTTCAAAATGCTCACTGATAAACCAAACCTTCTATATTTAGACTTCATCTGCTGATAGAAAGAGAGAGAGAAAAACAGTGTGTGTGTGTGTGTGTGTGTGTGTGTGTGTGTGCGCACGCACATGCGTGTGAAGTTGGAGAAGAAAGTCAGGTAGTAATAAAAGGAAAACAAAGCAAGACACCAATAAACCCATAATGGCTCCATTTATTAACACATGTATCACAAATGCTCACAATATCAATGCATTCTTGGCATGCTAAACAGAGGCATTATTTAAAAATTTCTATTTTTTAAAGGTTTTGAATTTTTTTGCTCCTCCCCATATACTCATTTTTAATCAATTTGATGATATTCTTGATGACTGTAACGTCAATGCATGAAAGAAATATATAATTATAGAAAGAAAAAAGTCAAAGTAGAGCACAATCAGGATTAGTTTATAGCATCTTTAGGGGAAAAAAGAGGTGACATTACTGCCTTTACAGTGAGCAACAACACGGATTTGTAACAGTACTACACAGGTTCAAAGTCAGAGGCAAAAATTCACTAAACGGTCTATATACATACTAGGCATAGGACAGAGTAATAATCAAAGGCGTCTGAAAATCAAGAAAAACAATTTCCTTCGAGTGTGACATTTTCAAAAATTTCCCTCTGAATGTCTTCCTGGTCAATTACTGGTTCTTCTTTCTAGGATCAGGATAGTTTGAGGAAGGGGAGGAAAAGTCCTTAGTAAAGCAGTAAATAAAACAAAACCAAAGAAGATTAAACCAAAAGAAGAGATATATCTCATATACTTGTTTAGATGAACGTGTGCAACATTTATTAACCTTGGTGAAAGGCCACTACATGCAGAGTCTGATCGACGATGTTAATGGATTACCTCTAAGTTACAATGCAGCCACAGTACGGCCAGGGGCATACCGGCAGCGCCACCTTACGCAGAGCCTTTGAAGATGGAGTGTTGTACAGGACTAGACGCTACTCTCTGTGGCACAACGGTACTTCACAGAATGGAATCTAGGCATGGTACGATTTGACGAGTGGAGCTGAGACGTTGTGTCTGTTGGTGTTTGAGTGTGTGTGCGTGCGTGCGTGTGTGCGTGCGTGTGTGTGTGTGTGTGTGTGTAGTATGCTGTAACATTCCTTGAAACTCTTCCTAGATTGTTGCAGCTCCCAATTTGGAAACAGGTTTCTTCTTTCCCCAACATCCCTGAAAGACTAAGGAAGAAAATTAACTGACGAGTTGGTTCAGGCTGGTAACTAACAATGTAGACTTGTGGGTCTGTTTTATAAGCTGCGTCATGGCAAGCGCCGTTTCACTTTTCCATCTGTATCTTCAGTACCTAGCACTCACACATCTCTCTCCTGGTCCCTGCTCCTTGACTGCTGCAATGCCTTTCCTGAGCCCTCCCCATCTCCTCTGGTTCCCCGTTCTGCATTGTCTCCTCTCTCTTCTCTTCTCTCGTAGGATATAAACTCCCCGAGGGGACCATCTTGCTTACATGTATTTGTCTATTTGTCTCCTAGTATTTAGCGCAGTGCCTGGCACACCGAAAATGCTTCATAAAAGCTTGATCTATCTATCAATGTAGGGCCTGACACACAGTGGGCCATTTAAGAAATACTTGCTTGTTTAAACAACATGGATCAAGTAAAAGAAAACATTTTTGAAAGCATTAAGGATACTACTCTCTACCAAAGCTGCCTTAAGGGCATCAAGATTGTGATGGAATCCCAGGAGGCCGTTCCCTATACGTGTCCCTCCAGCTGCCGAACCTCAGCAGTCCAATATTTGCCCATTAACTGAACCTTGAGGGCAATACTTCTATGACATTTACATATGTGTATGTGAGTATGTGGACATAAAAAACATAAATAAACTTGCCTTTTTTATTACACCATCTCATACTGATTGGCAGTGATAAACCGGGACAGACAGCAGGCCAACAGCATACCAATCAACTATTGCAGGGAAGAAAAATGCAAAAGAGAATCAAGGCACTCAAACACGCTCCTGAACAGATTCTGGCCACGGTGGACAACTGGGACTTTATTTTGGATACTCCCTTCTCTGGATTGTTTTTCAAAAAATTGGAATCAGGCACAATGCGGGGGGGGGGGGGAATTATATTAAATACCTCGAGTTCAGGGTTATTGGTCCCAAATGTATGGGAAACTGGAGCATCTGGAATTTGGGTTTAGGTTTTGGTCTCTAGCTTAGCTCTCAACAGAAATTTTAAAAGAACTCAGCTATGATACTGACTCCTAAAATACTAAAATATGTTAATAAATTAAAAATTAGAATAATCTTGTCAGAGACTAATGTTGCTTCAACAGAGGAAAACGGGTACTTTCCTTAATTCAGGTTATAGCACAGATGAATCAGATAAAGCAATGGTGACAGCAAGAATTCTCGGACAAATCTTGGTTTGTGATCTCTGGAGAAGCAAAATCCTTACTGTGACGGCCCAATTTTATATTTTAGCATTAACGGCTAGTCCTTTCCTCTGCCAAGCAAACACCTACTTTATAAACAATTTAGCCACATTTATTATTTTATTTGGTAAGCTCAATGATAGTTCTTGGCTTCAGCTGCCATTCATGACATGCCAATGCAATTCAGAGAGAGAAAATGTTGTATAGTGTTTCTCATATTCGTCCTCATGCCACTGCCCTGTTTTAGTGATGAACAGGCATCATGCAATCAAGATGACCTTGATCAGAGGTATCAAATAGAAAGGAAGCCTTGGAGACTGTATATCAACGTAGAAAACCACAAATAAAGTATCTAGGTTGTACTATTTAGGATTTTTATTTATTTTGTTAAACATTTCCCAATTACGTTTTTATGGGGAAAGGGCAATACTTGGCAGAGGGAGTTTGTCACCTTTGGCTCTGATGACAGGACCAGTCTGGCTGCTGCACATAAACACAGCTTTAACCTTAGGGAGACAGGGATGGAAGGTGAGAGAAGAAGAACAGGAAGAAGATGTTACTGTGTTTCAAGGGGATCTGAACCTTACAGTTGGTGCCTTTGCTTATGATTAGGCATGCTTTTTCTTCAGTGGTCATAATAAAAACTCAGACCATTTACAGAATCAGACCTCCAAGGTCACTGGATCCAAACCTATACCTTTTTATACTGTCCCCAATAAATGTATGGTTACTGGGCCATTATAAATAACATGATGGAAAGAATGCCAATGACAGAGTTAATTAGTAGAGACTGAAGAAATCTGGCAAAGGCGGCGGTATGCTGAGGACAGAGTGGAAGAGCAAAGCTTAGACATTCTGAAGAATAGATGAGTTAATAGCCTGAGTGATAAAAATTGGAGTTGGGAGGAGAGAAATTTAATGGGAAAATATAGGAAAAAATGGAATTATAAAGTAATGAAAAAGCAATATAAAAGTCCACCCCCTTGAATATATATGTGTGGATACACACATCCTTCCCTTCTTAGCCTTCATATATTTTGCCTTAATCTCTTAGCTCCACATATCTTACCCAAAACAGCTTCCTATTAATTAATCCTGCCACACCACTCTCTTAATTAGAACATGATTCTACCCAAGGAACAATCTCCTCTTCCATCTTATACAACACACACACACACACACACACACACACACACACACACACACACATAATCCGAGTCCCAAAGCAGTCTGGGATGCTCTCTTTATTGATGGAGATCAATGTTCCATTTCTACACGTGGGGTGGGGCAGAACTGATGACAGCAGGAGAGAGTAGAGATCTGGTCTCACCATTTTGTTTAGGGGGTTCTAGGTTGTAGACTGGAAATGTCTAGAAAGAAACTCCAGAAAAAAAAAAACTGGGAAAAGGCTGACAGGATAGAGACTGCCAGCTCCTCTCTTGGTGATTTCCTATTATGTTGGCTTTTCCCTAGTCTTTTTCTCTCTACAGTGACCTGAAGAGAGGGGAAGTATCATGTATCTTCTCTCTCAAAACTAGAAGCTAGAAGCCCTGAAGGGACCAATGAGACCAGATTTCCCCTCTCTCCTGCAGGAATGTGACACAGATCTCCTCTACTGAAGAGAGAGTTCCATACCAACTGACTTTGGGAGCTTGGGTTACAAACTTACTCTCCAAAAACCTATTTCCATCTTAATGATTCCCACTCTTGGAATCACTGCAAGATATACATCTTCTAAAATATCTTCCTGTTACAAGCTGTCACTTCCCTCTTAACGCCCTAAGTTTTCCCTTGGCCCTGAATTTCAACAGGTTCTAGTTACTTAATTTCTGAAAAAGGGTTTAAAGATTTTTTTTTGGTATTTGTTTAACTTAAAAGACCCCCATCTTTTCTTCGTCAGATATATCCTTTGACATATTTGCTTCCTTCTTTCTGTATCATCGCATATGTGTTTGCATACTCATAATACAATCTTTAACTACATATTTTGTAGTTCTGACATTTAGCATGAAAAATATTCTAGCACAAGAGTCCTCAGCTGCAATTTAGAGACAACAGATCAAGAAAACACTTCAGAACACTATGTTAAATACTGTTTGTACGCAAATCCGTGGCCTTCAGGGAAACACAGCATTCTGCACTTTTTAGTAAAGCAGGAGACATCCAGCTCTTAAGTGTTGGACCTAGTAACTTTATCATTGAAACAACAACTACAAAATAGGCAGAAAAATGCTGTTCACTTGAAATTCATTTCTGCTTCTCATTTCTGGAGCATAAACACATTCTCATCTGCCTGGAGGAAAATGATTTTTTTATTTTATATCTGTCAGTAAAAAGAATTTTGTTTTTCCAAAAATTGTGCTAAATTGAAGCTTATTCAAGTCACATGAAAATATGTGCGGGCTTGCCTTCACACCGAATTTAATTTTAGACAACAAAAGTAGAGATCCAGTATTTTGAAGGCCTTAGAGGGGCTTTATCTCTAGCTAATCCTTCTATACTGGAAGTTTAATAAGCCTAGGCTTGTTACTTAGGAGACTCAGGTTCAAATTCCAGCTCCCAAGCATATCATTATCGCCTGATAGCTGTAATGGCGAACAAGTCAATGATCAACCGTGAGTCTCACTTCCTTCCCTCCTCTGCAAAATGGAGCTAACGTTTTTATTACTTACCTCATAATACTGTTAGGAATGAGCCATGTAAACTTCCAAGTATCTCCCACAAATGTGAATTATTATTATTGTTATTTCTACTACTGGAGACATTTGATTTCCATCTAATCAGTGTTTTTTTCTCCCTAGCTGAGGAATAATTCTATTCCAAAGTTCTTTACCTATCAAACTAGGCTGAAGGGAGGAAATGCTGTCCAAGGTATCTCATTATAAAAAATTAAAACGAAATATTTTATCTTCATAATAGTAAAGTCATGTTCTACGCACAAAGGCAGGCTGCATCTGTCCTTTCATTTAGCCTGGGGTCAATAAACAATGCATGACTGCCAGACTTGATTAACCTGAATACAGCAAATTACATCCATCTTTATTCAGACTAAACAAATACCAGATTAATTGGCATACACAGAATGTATTTCTATTTTACAGCTGGGAGATGGCCCCTATGACTATCTGTATATCACGTTTCTTTTTATGGTAGAACCATGTAGCTTAAGTCTACCATAATGCTACAAAGAATCTTTTCTTAAGAATTCCCATTGATGTGTTATTACCAAGATTTCAAGATTAGACAACAGTTCTACTTGAAAATATGAGAAACATAGAAGAGAGGGAGCCTATTCGCCTCTGCTGTAAAACGGCAGGCTGCTGGCCATCTAGACTTGGTGGGGCCGCTGACCTGAACAATTTCATCACCCAGGAAGATACATGTCACTACTGATATCTGGTTGAACAGGGCTCAGTAATTAGTCCCCATCTAATGACTAACAAAACTAAACTAAACACTTTACTACGACCTGCCTTGTCAATGTTTTATTCTTTCTTCTTATCAGTGCTTCCTCTAGGGAAGTACACATCTGTAAGATTTTATTTTCAAAGCAGGGAAAGGGAAGAGGAAAGGGCTTTTTCATAGCAAAGGTAGTGTGTTGGCCCCGCTACGGAGGAACAAGCTCTAGGTCCACCTCTAGCACTAACTGCAACACTGTTTAGAACCACTGAGTAGCAATCAGGCTGTGGATTTCAGCACTGGAGCAATGAAAACTGCTGGTAACAAATCAACACAGAGAGCGTTAAGAGGGCATACTGGCACGAGGGCCTTGGACCAGAGGGAGAAGGGTCGCGGCAGAAATACAACCAGCAAAGGCGCTCAGATGGCAAGAAAGCCTTTCATTTCCCCTGGTTAGTGATTCTCTTCTCCAGGGCCTAATCTAATCCAGTTTCCAGAGCATAAAGGGGCAGGTAAGAAAAGCTGCAAAGTTAAACCTGAGCTAATGAGGCGAGTGACAAGCACTAGCTCAAATTCTTTGGAACTATTTTGAAGTTGGGAAGATTATATATTAATGACTCAACTGAGAACTTCTTTTGGATTTTTGGGAAAACTCCTAACAATTTAAGCCAAGTTGAAAGTGAATAAACGCTGCTTGGGAAATTTCCTTGGGAAGTAATTCCAAACTTTTTGGATTAATGTTAACAAGAAACGGTGAAATAACATCACATGGGAGCTCAAAGAAGCAACAGCTCCCTCTGGCTGTACGAGTGCCTAGTAGGACAAGATGCTCCTGGGGTGGGGGGCGGGGGGCAGAAGTGAGTTACTGCCCTCAAAGGGAGCCACAAAAGAGGCCCATGGACTCTGGCACGGTCACCCAGAGGACATGGGAGAGCTGGAAGAGGGAAGGCACAGAGGGAGAGGAAGCAGAGAGGGGGAAATGTATATTCTCCAAGAAACAATGCCCCTGCCCCCCATCTCTCAACCGCACACAGACACCTAAGGTATCTTGTCATCAAATATAATTGACTGATTCATTTTCTTTAAACACCAGGGAGAACGTGAGAAAACCCGATTGTCTTCTCACATTTGAATCCAGGTAAATGGGCTCTGAACTTAGGCAGGACAAAGCGTGGGGCAACCACCCTAGGCCCTGAAGCTTTATTAAATGCTGCATCATCCTGAGGGAACCCAGGACAGATCGCAAAATCTGGGAGAAAACAGGGGAACTAAAAACCTAGGAATCTCTCAGCCATTATAGATCCAGGACATCTGGTTTTCCATATTAGAGGCAAGACCTGGATTCAGATCCTGACTCTGATGCTTAACAGTGGCAGAGCCCTGGGCAAACTGAGTCCCAGTTTCTTCATGAGTAAAATGGGGTAACAGTACCAATCTTACTCCCCTTACAAGGCTGCTGTGAGGTTCAAACAAAATAATGTAACTTACAAACCTCAAAATGCTTTATAAAGGTCATTATAATCTATCTCATAGGGACGTTTGAGGACGGCATTTTGTCAAACTTCCAGCGCTATAAAAATAACAGGAGTTACTTATCATCATTGCTGTGACTCCCAACCACGAGGTACATGAGAATGCCTGGGGAGTGCGAAGGCTGATCTGTGCCTTGGCTTCCTCCAAGCTAAAGTTGTGTCTCTACGGCAATAACTCACCCAGGAAGGAGAAGTGCTACTAAAAACTCAATACTGCGAGTTACCAGAGTTCTGAAGGGCCGTCTGTCAAGGACAGAGAAACAGATGCCTTTCTTTGGGAAAGTGAAGAAGAGGGGATTCAGTAACCAGAGTGGTCACAGCACTATTGTGATGCTCATATATCCAGAAGGAGATTTCAAGGGTTCCAGGGGTGAGTGTGAACAAAATGCTTCCCCACAGCATCACAACCACACTTCCAAAAGACTAGACCTGGTTTCAGTTTTTCTTGTACTTAACACTTAGGAAATTATACTATTTTCCTAGAATAGGTACCACAGGGATGACCCAGGTAGGCAGGGACAAAACAGTGGAAGAAGAGAAAAGATCAGTGAGTAGGAAAAAGGACAGCTACCTTTGATGGGGTGCCTGTGCTTAGACCCTAGTTCCAAAATCACATCCAGTTCTAAAATCACATCTCCTAACCTCAAAACACTGTCCCTAGCAGCTTCTCTCTAGCAAAACAGGACAGCATGCCCTAGCAAAATGTTTATCTCTCTTCCTGATAAAGTGGCCAGCTACACCTATAGAATTTATTAGTTTGAACCAGCTATGCACTGGCTGAACTGGCCGTGTACTGGGTCATAACAATATTTACTACTCACTGACCTATCATATGCATGCTAGTCCCAGACATATGTGTACTCCCTTACATTTATCCTGTCTGACAAGACATTGATGGGAGCAGCCTGGGTATTTCCCAGTCAGCCCTGACCGTTAGTTGACTTAGCGACATTTCAGGCCTAAAACCACACTTCCACGAAGCTCCTACTTGGGCTATTTCCAGTGAACTCTGGGTAAGATACCTGCACAGTAGATACAAAAAATGCAGAACTGATAACTCCTTAACCACTCCCTAATCCCACCCTGAATCATCTAATTAGCATATTTGGCACATGTTTTACTATAGAATAAACTACATAAACTTTACCTGTAGCCCTTTAAGGTTGCAGGTTCCCCAAGAACTCTTGCCTGCTGAAAAGCATAATAAATCTTTGTCACCTTGACTTAAAGAATGCTTGAGTCCATGAATTCATTCCAGATGGCCTCAACCCTCTCCAGTACTCTGGTCTTTGAGGGGTACCCCCTGCTCAATGACCCTGTCTGAGAGCTCCAGTCTTGGGGTTCCTGGACTTTGTCTCACCCTCAACACTTTCACCTTCCTTCATTGCCTCTCATACCTTTAGAGGGATTTTTAACCCCACTGCCTAATAAGACTTGGTGGGGAGGTCCTGTGGTTGAGCAGGAAGGGCTAGAATTAGGAGACCCTTGATTTGAAATCCAACTATGAAACAGTAACGATGTGACCCTGGCAAGTCATTTGACTTTTCTGAGACTTACTTTCCTCCTCTGAAAATGAAGGGTTATAAGATATTCTGCCTCACAGACCTGTGAGGAAAATGCTTTGTAAAGCTTAAAGTTATTCATGTCATGCTGCTGGTTAGGAAGCCAAAGTTTTCAATTAACATTTGTTAAGTTGCTCTTGAGGCTCCAGGCCTAAGCTACTTTGACATACATGACCAAAGTTCACAATTCAAAGCAATGGATCATTTACCTATGTCATCACAGTCTATGCTGCATCATCATCCATGCAGGCAGGAGCCTTCTAACTGTAGGAATATGTGGAGGTCCTGACCGCCTCTTCTCTCTCTCTAGACTCCGTCTCAGCTCATCAGCTCCCACAGGCGCCATTATCTTTATGTACATACCTCCCATTTCTATATATCCACCCCAGCTGTTCTCCTAAGCTCCAGCCCTGTCCCACCAGCATCTCAAAGTCAACATGTCCAAAACTGAACTCAGTATCTTCCCCTCTCCCTCCCCTACCAACCCATCCCTCTTTCTGAGTTCCCTAGTTCTGTCGAGGGCATCACTCTTCATTTTGTGCTAAAAGGAAATATCCAGAATGGTGACACATGGTTGCCTCAATTCCTTTCCCAATCATTGCCTTCTATAATGCGCCAGTTGATTTTTTAAGCAAATATATTCCTTCATATGGGTATGGAAGGGAAGAAAGTAGGTGGTCGTAAACAAGTTTTCAGTGACTTAGTTGATGACTGCAAGTTTACTATGTACAACATGGCAGCCCCAAAAGATAACATGACCTTGGTTTACATTAATGGAAGCATGGTGTCCAAAACAAGGGAAGTGATGATTTCACTTGATTGCCTGGTTAGAGCACATATGGAGTACTAGGTTCTGGGTACTACATTTTAGGAAGGACTTTGACAAGCTGGTGTGTATTTATAGGAGGATGGTTAGAGAAAGGGAAGATTGATCGAAGAAACTAGAGATGTTCAGCTTGGTGAAGGGAAAGTTTGCTGGGGAGAGAAAGGATGAGACAATTACTGCCTTCATGTATTTAGTAGGTTGGCATAAGGAAGTGGGATATTTCTGCTTAGCCCTGGAATGCAGAAATAGGAAGGGAGGAAGACTTCAGTTTCATATGAGGAAGAATTTCCTAACAATCTGGACAATTAAGAAATGGAACAAGAATACTATACAATGATATAAAATTATAATATGCACAATCCATATATATGTTTGTATGTTATATATATTAATATGTTATGTAATAGGTGCATATTATATAACACATTACATGTTAGATAATTTGATTCTCACAACAAACCTATGAAGTACTGCTATTACTACCCTCACTTTTCAGATGGGGTCATAGAGCCAGTGTGTGTCAGAGGCAAGGCTAGAACCCTACATTGGCTCTCACTCTCTAGTCACTAAGCTATATGGCACTTCTCTGGACATTCACAGTGACAATTCAAACAATATTAGCTTTTTCCAGGGATACAGACCTCCTTGATACTAACTACAAATCTGCCCTTTCTGATTTATACAGCTGGACACTGCCAGCATCCAGAGAGGGCTGTATCTCAAGGACCACATACTGAGCCCTATACATTGGCATCACCCGTAAGGTCCAGAATCTACTTTAAAAGGTTGTGCCATCCTGGCAGTCAAGATACTATCAAGATATTACAACTGTTATTGTAATACTACTACTACAATTCATAACAACCTGGTGAGAGGCCCTGTGGTAAAATAGAAAGGACTAGATCAGAAGAACCTTGATTTGAAAACCAACTATGATTATTTATAATGCTGCTTCAGAAATGCTAGAGGTATTTAATTAAATTTTGTTTGTGATCACTTCTAGCTGACCTGTGATTTCATGCTAGTGCTTAATGCTTTTAAGGGGCTTAGAAACTCAACTAATTGTTAAAATAAAGAATTCTAAAACTGCAATGAGAAATCACCATACACATTTGCAATAAATGGGTCCACGTTATTTTCTGAGATAAATGCCTTTAGTTTTTTAAAACCATTAGTTGAGAGGGAAAAAAGCAGCTCATTTGCTGCTTTCTACTTTCACAGGATATACATGTCAAAAGTATAGCTCCCCATGCTTAAGTTACAGAAATATATTAATTAAGAGAGAGCTAATTTTTAATTGTTTGGGTTTAGATGAATTGAGTTAGATTTAACTATTAAATGAATGAAATCCTTTAAGACATTTATCAAGTTACAAATATTTTTTCAGGCTTTCCCATGCTTCTCTTGACAGAAAACCTTAGCGGCCCAAAGAAAATTTTAGTGCTAAAGGTGCTTTTCAACTTTTCAACATTCATAAAAATTCTTAAATATGTTTTAAGTTTCAATTCCTGAGTCTCATTTATATGACTGCTTAAATGAAAAACTGGGCTTTATAATCCTTTTTAGAACATGGGTACATGAAAAAAGTTACCGGACATTTCAGAAGATAATGGAAAAATAGAAAACAACCAACTATTAAGACTGAGAATGAATGTGCAATGAAACTGGCCCCATTAATGGCAGAGACCTTCCACAAAATCCATAGTACTGAAGGGAAAAAAAGGAGGGAGCAAGTCAACTAGCGAAAGAAAAAAAAGCCTTTCCTAAATATGGATCAGTTATTGGATGTTTTGAGTTGTTTATGCTCCAATTAAGTCAGTGCTCTGTTGAGTTAACCTTTATTTGACCTAAGGGACAGACAAGTTGTTTTTCTAGAGCTAGTCGTTAGTTGAACTGTAACTGATATTCCCTTGATGGAAAAACTTCATTTAAGTTGAAAAAGGAAAATCAATAAACAGATGACCTAAGGACTAATAAGCATGAGGCTCTGTCCCCATCCCTTCAGCTTCTTCCTAAAGAAAAAGGGAGACTGGCAGAGTAGTTAGAAAGTTGGACGAGATGGGGATGAAAGACATAGAATAGCCATCGAATCAATCAACAGGTATATAAACCAGGGAACAAATAAGCATGTCCCATACCTGGGAGAATGCGATTCCAAAAGCCACTCCAGCTATGATTCCCATATTTGTCTCCATAAAACTGGTCACCAGATCGTAACAACCCTAGATGGAAAAAAAAGAGAGATAATACTTTATGACACATGGCTTATGAAGTCCTGGATCTGGTTTAATTCCTGAGTACTTTTCACATGATTCCTTCTAATTTTATTATATGAAATATGGTCTAGTCAGCATTTAGCACTTGGAGCAGTAAAGAGTTTTTTTTTTTATTAAAGGAATAATTATCTGAAACAGACTATCAAACTGAACAAAAACTAAATAATATTTTAAAAACCACACTGACCAATTTAGAAATCTATTTTCTCTTATAAAATGAAATCTATCACTCACTGGAAGCGGTGTTCATATGAACAAATTCACGAGCCATCAAAGTATTATAACAATATACGTTCTGTGCCATATTTGCTAGTTTATGTGCTCTGGGTGCATCTTAAGTCACTCAGCTTCTCTGGGCCCAATTTCCTCATGAGTAAAATGAGAGGGCTGAGGATAAGATGACCTCTAGCTCTAGGTCTATGGTTCTAAGTAGCAGAGTTGGGATACGTAGCCATGTCTTTTGATTCCAAAATCAGCACTATTTCCACTATACGATGATGTCTTTTGAGGCTTTATACATTTTCTATACTAGACACAGTTCTCTCGTTCTCTCTCTCTCTCTCTCTCTCTCTCTCACACACACACACACACACACACACACACACACACTCTAAAGATAACTGTGCACCTCTGTACAGTTACTATAAGAACCATGGGTATGTACGTTTTGTTCTTAGTTTATTTTCTGCTCACACATTCAAATGGAGATACATACTTATGTTCACACATACTTAAACGCATAAATTTTGGTTTTTAAAGGGAATTTGTCTAAGTTTTATGGCAAAACATCCTAAAATCTAAGTAAACCAAGTTACCCCCCTCTAGAATATGTGTCTTGCATGCAGGGACTGTTTTGTTTTTGCCTTCATATACCCTATACTCCGTATATAGCATATTCCCTCATACAAAGTCAATGTTAAATCAATAGATAAACATTTATTAAACACCTACTACGTGTCAGGCACTCTGCTAACCTTAATAAAGATCAGTTGAATTGAACACTTCCCATCCACCCCACACGTTTCCCCTCTTTTGTGCTTTTTGTCACAGAACTTTTCCTACACAAAGAAATGCCCCTTCCTCCCATCTCCTACTCCTGAAATTCTACTCCAGCCTTCAAGGCTGAACTCAAGAGCTACATTCTGTACGAAGCCTTCATTGCTCCCTCACCTTCCCAACTCAGAAATGATTTTTCCTCTCCCTGATTGTAAAGAGTATTTTTTGCTACTATTATGGGTTGATCCTGTCTCATTATAGAGTTATCATGGTGTATACTGTACTATATACAGTAGAGTACTGTGGATGCTCGTGGAATAAACCGTGACAAAGATGTCTTCATCATTTTTTGCATTTCTACCAGCACAGAAAGAGCTCTGCCTACAGGAGACACGAAATGATTACTTAGTGAAGTAAATCAAAAGTAGTACTGTTTTAAACTCTATACTAGGTACATGAAAAGTCATGAATTTATAAAAGTAGCAATGTTATAAAAGTTTTATCCATTTAAAATGAGACATTGCATTCTGGCCCTATCCTTTCCCCGTTACACAGCACAAGGCAGCCCTGAAATGAGTGATTTAGACAATAAATTCTGTAGGAATTTAGAAAACCACATGACAGGGGTTCAAAATAGTCCTCACAGAGGAGGTAGGCCTTGACCTGGACTATTTAGTTGACACAGGATTTAGAGAGAAAGGAAAGAGCATTCCAGGTTGAGGCCGGAGCGTGAGTAAAGTTAAGAGTCTTAACTGAAGATGGAATAATTGAAGGTATAATGAATTTAGAGCAGAAAGGGACCCAAAAAGACTGTCTGGTCCAACGTCCTCATTTTACAGATGAGGAGGCAGAGGCCCACGGAAAGGTAATGACTTGCACAAGGTCATAACAAATAGTAAATGGAGGAGCCAGAATTTGAACCCAGGTCCTTTTTCTTAGGGTAAAGAGTTCATATCAGAGAGTAGTGAAAGATAAACTTGCATAGGGCAGATGGAATGACTAGAGTTCCTGTTTTATGGGAAGTGAGCGATAACCAAGGACAGAAAGGGTGTCGCCAGATTATGGGGCCTCAAATGCCTTGCTGAGGAGTGTGAACTTCATAATACAGATAAAATGGAGTGACTGTGGGCTTTTCTTGGGGGGGAGGAGATGATGGAAGGGTGGTGGTGGTGAAGGAGACAAAATTTAATTGTTAATTTGATTTTTAACATTGGTTGTTTATGACTGAAAAAGTTAACTGATGCTTTTCTAAATGGATGTTTTTAAACTTAGCTAATTTAGAAGTGAAAAGAGTGTCACTAGTTAGACAAGGTTTGTTTCTTTCTGAGATTTGCCGCATCAACCTGGTCCAAGTAGAAAGAGATGGATTTTGTGCATGGCCTCATGGCAAACAAACAAAACTGAATTACTTTGTCTTTTAATTTATTTTTGTTGTCATTAACAACCATCAATTAATATGAACATTTCTTTGTGAAAAGGAGGATGGAAAGAAGAATATGCACAAGAAGCCATGACTATTTGCTAGGAAAAACCTCTTTTAAAAAACACAGAAATTTAGCAAGCTGCTGTATTGCTTATCTGTGTTCCCTTCTTTTCCCTCCTCAATTAAAAAATGAGAAAAAAACACCCCACCCTTCCTTGCATCAAATAAGTCCTATTATACTTAACAAATCCATATATTAGACATATTTGAAAATAGACATCTCATTCTGAATCTCAAATCCATCACCCCTCTGCTTTATTGTCAGTCCTCTAGAATCACTGTTGGGTCACTACATTAGTCAGAGTTCTTAAGTCTTTCAAGGCTGCTTTTCTTTAAAATGCTATAGTCACTGTATGAATTATCCTCCTAGTTCTATTCATTTCACTCCACATCAGTTCATATGTCTTCCTAGGTTTCTTTGAATTCACGTCTTTTGTAATTTATTACAATTCAATAATATTTCATTACATTCATACACTGTAATCAGCTCAGCCATTTTCCAATTGATCAATATCCACTTCGTTTCTGTTCTTTTGCTATCACAAAAAGTGCTACTATAAATATTTTTGTACATAAGGATCCTTTCCCTTTGTTTTTAATCTCTTTGAAGTATAAACCTAGTAGTCATATCATTGCGTCAAAATATGCATAGTTGAGTGACTTTGGGGGTATAGTTCCAATGAATTCCCTTGTCCAACAGACATTTAAAGTCCAAATAGCAAGACTTCAGTAATATTTTTAAAATTGATTTAATAATATGAATTGATAGTGATTATGCAGGAGCAGAGATACAAATCAACTACGAAACTCTTTCAGCATTAATATCATATACTAATGACATTTAAGGAAAAACATGGCCATAATTCTTTAGTCCACTTAAGATCACTTCATTTATTTCATTAAACAATCACTGCTCTATGACTTACATAGTACAAAATTAAGTTAAATATCACAATCTTCATTTTAGAATCTATTCTAAAACTGAAAGGATAATAGAACTTGGTATTTTTCCATTCTTCTTGAAAGGCTACCAACTCACCTTTGCACACAGCTTACATCTTCTAAAAACTAACAGCTACATTAATTCATTAGTTAGACTAAAGGTTGTGCTAGTTAAATCAGGAAAAGCATGCTGTTGAACAAATTTTTAAATAACATGTCTAATTTTAAAGCAAAGGAAAGCACAGTTTTCTAGTTTATCTTAATTTAGTTCCTAGCAATTTGCCAGGCTAACATTTTCACTGCTTTCCCCCTTATTTTGCACGTTCCCTGGGGTGTGTGAAAATTCCAGCTGAGTTATATCTCGTGACAAGTTGTATTTTACATGTCCACAATCTGTCATTCAAAGAAACACACATTAGCTTAGCAACGACTGTATGACTTGTGTTTTCACTGCAATTGACAAACTCTAATCCCTAGTTATTTGATGCAGATTTTAGAGGGAATAATTGAAATATCATTCGCAGGATTTTTTGAAGTTTTTTTTTAGTTAGCAAGTGGAATTTTAACTTTTATGAGCATGGACATAATCTCATGCTAATTTTCTATTGCAGGGGGAGAAGAGGGAGATTAGGATCAAAGAAAGAATAGAAAAAAGGGAGGAAATAGAAGGAAAATGAATTTTCAAATAGTTTCTAAAACCAATAAAGCCTAGGATATACATTTTTTCCTGGCCATCATTGATGCCTTTTTCCCCAGGGATAAAAAAATACATATGGAATAAAGAGTGTAAAAGTACCATTTGCTAACAACTCAGCAAACATGCAAATACCAAAGCAAATTTTAAAACCTAACACTTGTAAAATCATGTAGGCTTTTCACAGTGCCATATAAACTGAGCTGAAAGAGATCATATACATCACCTAGCTTAGATCTGTCATTTTACAAGACAGGAGAGTTCAAGGGACTTTTTCAGAGGTGAGAAAGATAATGCTGTTGCAGGGATTGTGGAAAGACAGAGACATCAGGACACTATCGCTGAAGCTGTGAATTACTCCAACTGTCCTGGAAAGCAACATGGAATTAATAAAGTTGACTAAAAGGCTGATGCCCTTTGACTCAGAGATCCCACCACTAGGCCTATGCCAAAAGGAAGTCAAAGACAGACAGAAAGTTTCCAAACACACCAAAGTATTCAAAACAGCACTTTTTACAGTAGGAAAGAACTGGAAATGCTCATCCAATGAGAGTAGCTAATTATGGTGCACTGCTTCATAAGAAATAGTAAATATGAAGAATTCAGAGAAGACATAAACTAGCTAAGTAAGGAAAACAATATACACAACTACCATAATATAAAGATTAAATGACTTTTCTGAGGTCACACACAAAGCCAGTAATAGAGCTAAAACTAAAGCTAGGCCTCCTGGGCTAGGTCCAGTGCTTTTCAGTATACTGATCTGCTTCCATCTTATAAAAACATTTGTCTTAGAACGGCTTTAAATTATGAACTTACCTAAGGGTAACGTTGGCTAAAATTGTACAAATTTGATTTACGTTCAACCTTTTGGAAATGTGCATAATAAAGAACAGTTGTATTAAAACCGTAACAGGTTGGGTGCATAGGTGATAGGAAAGTAAAATTAACTAATGTCTCAGAACTGTTACATTTTTATGTAAGTAGTTATTTGCTAAGTTGAGCAGAGGTGACATGGGGAACCCCTTATTTCCCGATCTCGGGCCCCTCCCGTGGAGCTGTACCTATTCTTTGGCCACTTCTGGTGGGACATATGCTTTGGCCCCTTGTTGACTGACAAGGGTCTTTCTGGGATAGCACAGTGACTCACTGGTCATAGAATTCTAGGTTTTGAGCTATAAGGGGCCCCAGAGGTCAGCTAGTCCAAGCATCTCCCTGTATAGATGAGGAAACTAGAACCCAGCATGTTGAAGTGACTTACTAAAGGTCACAGAGGCAGCACAAATGAGAAATGGGATTTGAATACAGATCTTCTGTAACTGTTTTTATCCCCTATCAATGTTGTGAGTCTTTTGTCCCCATGATAGCATTACTCTGATGCTAGGATTACCACATCTTCTCTACCTCCAGATTGCCTGCACTACCCCAAGTTCTGTGATTTTTTAGGCTTACTTAAATTGTTCATTTCTTTTCTTATATAGAATAGATAAAGATCTATTTCTCCTCTTTTGTTTCTTTTTTTTTTCCTGGGCCAGTTGAGTAGCTTGGAATCTTCTCTCCTTGACTCCCCTCCAAAGCCTTTTAGAAACCTTGTTTTATGTGATGCACACTTTTCCAAGAAGTTTTCATTTGTTCTGTCTTGCTTCCAGTCTTTTATGGATTTTATTTTCTGATTCATGAGCTACACCCTCACTGGCTCCTTCTTTATTCCCTCTACCTCTCACAGGGTTAAAGCCTCTGAAATCCAGGTTTAAATTGTCTTTTCTATTTGATTTTTAAATTACTGCCATTGTAGATTTTTACCCTACCCTCCTTTTTGTTTCCTACCGTGTTCTGTTCTCAGAAACAGAAATTTATGAGAGAAGCAAATGTAAGATCCAAGCAGTGTCATGTTTTTCTGTGTCCCCAGTCCTAAGGCTTGGTCCTACCCTGTGCTCTTGCTATGACAAGTTTCTATTCCTAAGGCCATGTTTTTCTTTCTCTGGTTCTATGCCCAAACTCTACAAGTCTGGGTTCTGGCTGCCTATAAATAATCATACAGCATCTTCTTCTGTGGGTAGAATGCTATTCAGGGATGTATAGCTCGTTCCCAGAGAAGCTGGTCTCCCTAATGTACAGATCTCCACCCAGATGCACCCATTATGAAGTCCGTATCTCATACTGCAGATATACTTCTCCTCTCTCAAAGAGCTGGCCTTTAGAGACAAGTGAAACAAACTCCTTTCTACCTCCACCCCCAATCTTAGTCCTTCCCCTTTTGCTTTTATGCGGTTTGCTAGCAGCACTTCCTCTTGTTGACAGACCCTAGGAGTCATCTCTTCACTGTTCACCTCTGGACTTGGTAGAGGCATATGACCACTCCCTTCTATCCCTTACCTCGTTCGTAAGAGTTCCCATTCTGTCATTCCTTTCCACAAAAGATAAGAGATTTGTTTCTAGGGAGTGGGGAGATTTAATGCAATTCTCCTACTTTTGTTTCTCCTGATTATTTAAATTCCTCTAAAACTTTTAGCTTCTCATGTTGTTTTTTCTAGATTAATTTTTCTTTTATTTTAAGCAATACATCTATAAATTTGGAATGAGTTTCTTTATTCTTTTCTTGATAATTATATTTACCCTTTTGGTGCTTTTGATGTTAAGGTGTCTGCAAATTTTCACCAATACTTGCTAATATTTTATTTATTGGGATAGGGAGGACAGGAATGCCTCAAATGCCTTTATTTTATTGAATGTCCTTTTCTCACTTCTGATTAGGGTCAAGCTTGCAGGACGTGATATTTTGGGTTACATTTGGAGCTCCTTTGCTTTTTGTTGCTGTTGCCCAATTATTTCAGCTGTGTCTGACTCTCTGTGACCTTATTTGAGGGTTTTCTTTGGAAAGACACTGGAGTGGTTTGCCATTTCCTTCTCCAGCTCATTTTATAGATGAGGAGAAGAGGCAAAGAGGGCGAGGTGCCTAGCCCAGGGACACACAGCTACTAAGCATCTGAGGATGGATTTGAACTCATGAATAAAAGTCCTCTATATTCCAATCCCAGTGCACTATCCACTACACCACCTTCACTTTTGGAATATACTATTAGATTTTGTGTGGTGTAGATTTCCACTAGGTAAACACTTAATAAATGCTTGTTGATGGTCCTGTGTTTTTCCAATTACCTTTTCTTCGCACCCAAGAGTTTTCTTTCTCAGCTGCTTTCAAAATGTGTTTGTTGCTGAAATTGTGAAATTTAGACACTAACATGTCTTGAAATTTGAAATGTCCTTTATATCCTGGTAGCAACCTGTGGGTTCTATCAATTACAGCTTTTCTGGCCTATATTCAGAAGTACTGGGGAGCTTCCTAGAATTATTTCCTGTTATTCCCTCCTTCCTCATTTCACCTCTAAGAATTCCTGATTTCCTTTAAGACTCAGTTCAAGACACCTTTCCTAATCTCCCTAGCTACTAACTACCAGCCACTCTGCTAAAGTCACCTTGTATCTTTTTTGTATAGAAAGTGTGTGTGCACGTACGTGTGTGTGTGTGTGTGTGTGTGTGTGTGTGTGTGTGTGTGTGTGTGTTCTCCCCTGACAATTTAAGATTCTTAGAAGCAGTGACTATCCCTTTTTTTAATCGCTGGTACCTAGCACCCAGCAGGTGCTTAATAAATAATTGTTGATGGATTTAGTTATAATTAGTCCATATAACTAGCACAGAATTCCTTTCTTTTGAGATTCTGGTGTTGGAGAAGTTTGCAGAAAAGTATATGTGATCAAAAAAGGTCTACTTTTCAAAAAGTGAAATGTTTTATGAAAAATAATGAACATCAACACAATCTAATAATTTTCTCAGTAACTATGCACATTTAAGCTAATTTATCTAAATGTATAAAATATCATGATAATTTTTCAGTCATTCTATATTAAAGTATAATCTATTTTATTTGTCCCCTTGTCATAATGTGCACATACTCAATGTTTCTAGTTCTGCTTTCTTCATTCTCTCTGACTGTCCCTCGTTCCTGGAACACTCTGCCACCTCCCTTCTGACTGCTGACCTCCCCGGCTTCCTTTAAGTCCCAACTAAAATCCCACTTCCTACAGGAAGCCTTCCCTAACCTCTCTAAATTTCAGTGCCTTCCCTCTATTAATGATTGCCTATTCATTCTGTCTATAGTTTGCTTTGTATTACTTGTTTCCACACTGTCTCCAATCTCCCTCCACCCCCAGTAGATTGTAAGCTCCCAAGGGAAATGCCTTTTTTTGGTATCCCCAGCACTTAGCACAGAGCCTGGCACATAGTAGGGACTTAATAAATGTTTACTTAATTGAAATCAATTTTGCATTATTTCATCATGATCTTTCCAGATTTCTTTCCTGATTCTTGTCCATTTTTGCCCATTCTTATCATTCTCTTATATAAATATACCAAAATGGATTTCTTCATTCCCCTACTATTAGACACTTAACTAACAATCTATTAGCTGCTAAATTCAAGGCCTATTCTCAGTGCTCATCATTCTGGACCCCTCTAGATCTTCGGACATGGCGTACATGTCCCCTCCTCCTGGACACTCGATCTTTGCTGGGTTTGGGGTCATTGTTCGTGCCACTTTCTCCTCCCATATGTATGACAGGCTTTATCCATCTCCTTTGCAAGACTGTCAATCAAGTCCTATCCCTCAGATGCGGGTGTATCCCTGGGTTCTGTTCCCAGCCCTCATCTCTTCTCTCTTTATACTCCTTCTTCGTGCTCTTGTCTGCTTTTATCAGTTCAACTACAATCTTTATTCAAATAATTCCCAAATTCAGAGCTTCCCGGCCCTCATCTCTCTTCCAAGCTCTAATCCCAGATGGAAGTTTTCACCTGGATCAATCAATTGACAGGTTTTTATTAATTGGGATGGGCACTGTGCCGAATGCCAAGGATATAAAACATGAAACAATCCCTACTCTCAAGTAACTTACATTCAAAGAAAGCAAGAACAATTAAATAAATAAGTATAAAAAGAACAAATACGAAAAGAATAAACCCAAATAAATACAAAGTTGCTAAGTATAAAGTAGTTTGGGAGGAAGAGCATTAGGGAAATGAGGTATCAGGAAGGGCTTCCTGTTGGTAGTATTTAGGCTAAATCTAGTGAAGAAGAGGTGAAGAGGAAGTTATGGGAGATGAACAGTGAATTCTAAGGCCCAGAGATGGGAGCCAGAGTCTTGTGTGTGAGAACAGGCCAGTCTGGTTGGATCATAAATTGCAAAAGGGGAGCGATGCAAAGTGAGGCTAGTGGTCTGCGACCAGGTTATGAAGGCTTTAAAAGCTGAATAGAGGAGTTTCTACTTTATACTAAAAGCACTAGGGAGCCATTGGAGTTTATTCGGTAGGGGAGTGGCGAGGTTAGTGTCATTCTGCGCTTAGGAAAATCAGCAGAGTGGGGAGAAACTTGAGGCAGAGATACCAATTAGATCGCACTGCAATAGTCTAGGCAAGAGGGAATGGGGGCTACACTAAGGTAGTTACTTGTGAACAGAGAGAAGGTGTCAAATGTCAGATGTTGTGGAGGCAAAAAATGGCAAAATCTGGTAAGTGATCAGCATACATGGTGGAGCAGATTGAGGAGGTAAGGATAATGGCAAGGTAACAAACCTGGGACGCTGGAAGAATTGTAGTACCAGGTTTGTTTGGAATGGGGCAGTTTGCAGCCAGGGAAAAGATAATGAATTCCGTTTCGCACACGCTGAGTTGGAGACATCTCTGGGAGGTCCCATTTAAAATGTTCAATAGTCAACTGGTGATGCAGAAACTAGAGCTCAAGAGACATACAGATTTGGGAGTCATCTGTATGGAGGTGATAATTAAACCAGGAGAGAAGATTAAGTCACTCAGAAAGAGAAAAGGACCCAGGATAGAGCCTTTGGGAACACCCACTGTTGGAGTGTGAGAAGGGTGATAAGCTGGAGTTGGACAAGGAGGAAGGGAACCAGAAAAGAACAGTGTCACAAAAACCCAAAGAGGAGAGGAGGAAAGGGCTGTTAAGTGTCAAAAGTGTTTTGTCCATATACACAAGACACTTATGTCCACTACACAACTTTCAATAACCGCAAGATCCCTTCAGATAATGTTGTTGCTAACTTACCAAGGAAAGTGATTTTGGAGGGAGGGAGGTGGGGTTGAGGGGATATAATTGCTTTCAGCCTCAAAGCTACTTTTGATATTTAATATAAATTCACCCAACAATGGTTTAGTTAAATTACTTTAGTGAGTGAAATTGAAGACAGATGCAAATAAAATAATTATAGACACTGTACCTGTGATTCTGCCATTTAATTTTTTTCAATAGTGTCAAAAATAACAGAAAAATCAAGAAGGATGAGGACTGAGAGAAGACCCTTAGACATGGCAAGAGACATCTAGCAATTTTGAAGACAGCAGTTCCAACTGAGTGATGAGGTCAGAGGCCAGAACGCAAAGGGCTGAGATGTGAGAAGGGGATGGGGTGGAGGCAATGAGTGTAAACTGCCTTTTTCTGAGAAAGGCCAGAGAGATGTGGGGTGATAATTTGAGAGAATGGTAGGGTCTGATGAGAGAATTTTTTTTAACATGGTAGACTTGGGCATGTTAGACGGCAGTATGGAAGAAATAAATAGGGAGAAGATGTCTGAAGGGCTAATGTACTAGGGAAAATGGGAGGGGGTGGGATCAAGGTTATATGTAGAAGGTGTAGAAAAGTTAACCTTGGCAAGAAGAAAGGCGACTTTGTCGTCAGAGTGGCAGTGGGATGCAAGGGATTGTGTAATAAAGAAGGGGATAAGAGAGCTCACAGCGAATGGCCCTGATTTTCTCACTACAGTCAGGGTCCTCGGCTAAGTAAAAGGTGGGAGGGAGAAGTGTGGGAGTCTTGAGGAGAGAAGAGGGGGTTTATAATCGTTTGTGTGGGGAGTAAAAGAGGGAATCAATTAGAGAAGAATAAAAGGACCGCCATGCTGCAATGATGGCTCTGTTCAAGCTGGAGAGTGTGCCCAGTGAGCAGTTAAATGACTTCCTCTGGCTCCAACTGGCAGCAGGTGAAAGTGGAGGAGGCAGATGGGGGAGTCACAGCAGGGCCAAGCTGTAGCAGGTGACGAGTACTGATAGGACAAGAGGTCGGGTATTCCAGAGACAATAGTAGCGCAGAGCTGATGTGGTTAACTATAGGGTGAGGTCTTGAGAAAGCACTGAGAGGTACTGGAAGGGCTGGAAGTCGTGAGGATAAAGAGCAGTTTTAGGAGAGACAAGGCATAGGGAGAGGCGGGACAATTGGAGGTTATGGTCAGATAGGTCAAGGTTGGCTTTTTGTTGTGTTCATTTGTTTTTGTTTTTAAAGGGGATTAGGTAATTGTGAGATGCAAGGCTTGCCTGTTGCTATAAGACTGAGGATTGGAAGGTTAAGGAGTTGGTGAAATCATCAGCATAGCCACTGAAATTCCTCCAGTTTAAGGGCAGGAGTTGGGCAGCTTAGGAAGATGAGGAGCCAGGTGCTGAACTCTCTGAGAAAGGAATAGGATAATAATAGGCCTTTCAAACTGAAAGCATCAGCCTTCCCCTTAAATCTTCCACTCTTCCTCACTTTCCTAATTTTGTCATCATCTTTCCAGTCATGACATCAGAATATTTTGGCTCTTCATTCTCTCCCATTCCTTTTCTTTCCATTCACGTTTTCGCCGCCCTAATTCAGGCCCTCACCACCTCTAACCTGCACAATTGTAATAGTCTTCTTATTGGTTTTCTAGATCTCTTCTCCAAATAACTGCAAGGTGTGACCATGCCACTCCTCTGCTCAAGGATTTTCAGTGGCTGCCTCTAAAAAGAAACATACACTCTTTTTTGGCAATAAAGCCCTCCATAATCTTAATACGCACAGCCTAGCACTTCCTAGCTCACGGCACTGATCCTCACACTGGCCTACGTTGTGTGCACTGTAGACAACACTCCATTCCCACGGCTGCCTGAGCAATTATGGTCCTGCCTGCCTGAAACACTCCCCTCCTCACCATGCCTATGTGAATTCTTCACTCCCTTTAAGGCTCAGCTCAGAAGCCATCTTCAAAGTGAGGCCTTTTCTGCGCCCCAGGTTATCTGCCCACCTCCCACTTACGGTGACTTTTGTGGAGCTTTATATGCTCCCATTACTGAATATATACTTTGTATTTACTTGTCTGTAGGTGAGTTGTAGCTCTCCATGTCTCAGAAAATATAAGCTCCTTGAGAGGAGAGAGACTGTTTTGTCTTTGCATTCCCAGCACCCAATACAGTTCTTTAAATGTATTGGATTCTTTTTATTTTGGTTTTTGTGGAGGGGGGAGGGCAGGGCAATTGGAGTTAAGTGACTTGCCCAAGGTCACACAGTTAGTAAGTATGTCAAGTGTCTGAGGCCTTATTTGAGGTGCTCCTGACACCAGGGCCGGTGCTGTACTCACTGCACCACCTAGCTGCCCCAAATGTATTAGATTCTTAAAAAATGCTTACTGAATTGTATGACCTTGAGCAGGTTAAAACCACTTTGTCTCCTCATATGTAAAATTGAGACAATAATAGTTGTAACACATACTTCATTGGACTCCTGTGAACAAAGTGCTTTGTAAACTACAAAGCAGGACGTAAGCATGAGTTACCATCATTCCTCTTCTTGCCCTCTTTCTCTCACACACACACATACACATGATAAAATTAAAACCAGAAAAATGTATGCTAGAATGAATAAAAAGCTTATATTTGTACAACATGGACAACTTGAAAAGTACCTTAATTTCTTTCCTGTAGTTTTACCAAGAGAGATTTACACAATTAAAATGGGATTATCTAAAATAGTTCTTTAAGAGCAGTAGTGAGCTGTCCCTTTAGTTCTGTCACATCTTTTGGCAAATTGCAATACAGAACCCCTTTGCTGCTCGTCTCACTTTTGCATTTTAAATTCCTTTATTACTAGATTCTCTTCGTGGTAGTCTTTTCCCTCTAATTTCACAGGGTTCAGGGGGTGGGTAGTAAGCTGAGGAAAGGTTTGTTGGTTTGTTCTTACAGCAGCATGAGTCCACCAAGGTAAAGGCTAACATTTTCAGAAGAATCACAATACTCACCCTCAGTCATCTCTCTCTCTTTTTGCCTGATGTTGGCCTCCAGCTGCTAACACTTTCGTGTTTGCAAAAGAAACCCAAAAAGAAAAGCGGCATCCACTGTCTGACAGAAGCATAACTGCATACACTCGCTAAATCTAAAGCTATTTAACTTTCTGATGGATTTTGGGAAGAATAGAAGGCAGACTAAACTGAGTAATGGATTCCTATGCTCTTAATGTTTTAGAAAATGAGCATAGAGTGAGGTACCAAAAGCATCAGAACCCTGATTCCCTTCTGTTGGTTTCTACATCCACAATCTTTCCCAGAATCATGGAAAAAAATCCTAAACCACTACCTCCTGAATCCCTCTCCCCACTTCACCCTGTTCTGAAGCCATCACATCAACTGATGAAATTGTAAAGTTACTAAGGGGAAATTTTTCAGAGGCCTCAAGGGAACAAACCTTTTGATTGACTTTAGTGGCAGCCACAGTCATGTTGCGCAGATCCTGGGGGTTGCAATCACTGGTATTCATGCAGCAGCTGGGAGGGATCCCATGTTCCACAAAGTATGGGCTGGTACTCCAGTTAGTATAATTCTGAACGCCACAGCAGCTCAGCTACAAAGAACAAAAACAGGAGCTGAGAAATTACTTGTATCACGATCCCCTGGCCTCTTCTTCACTAACTGGTATAGAAA
This sequence comes from Trichosurus vulpecula, assembly GCF_011100635.1. Taxonomy (NCBI): domain Eukaryota; kingdom Metazoa; phylum Chordata; class Mammalia; order Diprotodontia; family Phalangeridae; genus Trichosurus; species Trichosurus vulpecula. The sequence continues at coordinate 432,651,831 of NC_050574.1, read as the reverse complement.
AGAGAGTGAGGCCAAGAATCACAAAGTAGTCATTCTCTAATTTTTTCATAATGAGTAAATACCTCACTCACCCTCTTCCTCTCTTCTCCAGCTTGAAGCTTATGATAGCATCCATGTTAATGCTCCCTCAGACACCTTCTCCTCAGCCTCCTCAAAGCCAACCAGCTACTACCGCATTCCACCTCAACCACGCACAGCAGTGGTCAGACCCTAGATCTCACCAATACTCAGACAGTGTTTCACTTACACAATAAAAATCTAGAACATTCTTGTATCTGCTAATCTCCTATCACTCCATCTCTCTCCTCCTAATCCTTTCTGAGTCAATTCTCTCTATCACTGAGATCTCCAGCCCCTTCATTCCTTAGTACTTTCTTGAGCCATTAACTCTGACTTCACTTTCCAATTTTGATGCTAGTATTAGCCAGTTCAAATCCATACCTTCTTCTATTCTTGAATCTCCTTGCCCCCTGGTACCATCACTGCTCATATCTTGCCAAATCCCAAGCCTGGACGATTCCCACCATCTGATTTCTCCACTTCTACTCAAGTGCTACTGAATGGGGCTGGAGGAATTCAAGCAACCAAGCTGAACGGGTCCACTAGAAATTTATGTCATAAATAATTGGATCCTCACTGTGGTAAGGCAATCATTTGCTTCTCTCTAATTGATTCTCTATACTGTTCCTACACAGAGGTTATTGTAAACTCTCTTTTTATCTCCTACTCTTCTTCAAGAATTTTTTCAATTAAAATTTTATTTTTTCAAATAATGAAAAACACCTTCCTTTCCTCCCACCCCAAACTATGGGAAAAAGAAAGAAAAACAAAATTCTAGTAACATATATTGTCAAGCAAACAAATTCTGACATTGGCCATGTCCCAAAAAAGATACATAACTCAATCTGAGTCAGGAAGTGTGTAGTATATTTCATCGTGAGTCCTCTGGACTCATGGTTGGTCATGGCATTGTCACCATTCTTAAATCTTCCAAAGTTTTTCATCTTTACAATACTGTTGCTATTGTATAAACGGTACTCCTGGTTCTGCTCACTTCATTTTCATCAGTTCATAGAAGTCTACCCAAGTTTCTCTAATATTGCCTTCAATATTTCTTATAGCACAATTATAGTGAGAACATTGAAGCCATTCACTATGATCTTCTTCTCTTTAAATCCAAACCCCTTGATATCATCTCCCAGTCTTTCCTCCTTTATGCCATTCTCTGATGAGATAGCTTCTCTCCTTATTAAGACCACCCTCCTATATGTACCCTTGATCCCATTCCTTTCCATCTTCTCAAGGAGGCTACCTTCCAAATTATATTTCCTCTCTCTAATCTTCAATATCTTCCCTATCTACTGAACGCTTTGATGATGCTGCCTTCAAATATGCCCAAGTTTTCCCAATTCTTAATTCACTGGACCCTACCAGTCCCCCAAACTATCATCCTATCTCCCTTTCTCAATCAAACTCTTAGAAAAAGCTGTCTACAGTCACCTCATTCACTTTCTCTCATTCCTCAACCATTTGACTTCTGGTTTCTGACCTCACCACTTAACTGAAACTGTTCGCTCTAAAATTACCAATGATCTTTTAAATGACAATGTTGATGGTCTTTTTTCTGTACTTATCCTTCTCAACCTGTTGCCTCTATAGACCTCTTGAAGGTCATTTCCCGAGTTTTCATAATACTATTCTGCCATAATTTTCCTCTTACCTTTCTATTTGATGCTTCTTAGCCTCCTCAGCTGGATCATCATCCAGACTACACCCCTTAACTCTGAGTATACCTCAAGGCTCTAGCCTGGGTTCTCTTTTCTCATTTTATTCTCTTGGTGAATTTAAAAGTTCCCATGGATTTAATTATCATCTTAATTCAGATCACCATTAGATCACTATAGCTAGCCCCAGATTCTCTTCTAAACTCCAATCCACACATTACCACTTGCCTTTTGGATATATCAACTTTCCAATGGACACAATTCTGCTATCATCAAGGCATGTATTCAGGAAGGAAAGGCATGTGTTTAGCTACAAAGGCACGTGACCAGGAGAGATTCACTTTTTCTGTGAAGTTCTTAGTATCTGGGTAAATTGTTGAAAGCCAATCTGTAGGAAACTGAGCTCAGGGGTCCTGTTTTATCTCTAAAGCAATGACATGATCAAAAAATCATAGTACATCCTCACACCCTGGGGAAGGCTGTAAAATTAATGATGGTAGCACATCACAAGCCCCAAACTGCAAATAATGAATGACTTTGATGGGAGTTCTCTTCTTAACCACCTATCTTGCCATTTTAAACTCACACTCTCCTGCACGTCATCCACTGCACGGCTTCTCTCGTCATTCCCGTTGTAATTCTGCATGGCTTCCGTGTACGTCCTAAGGAAGGTGTCCTTGATCTAAGGAAGGGAAGCAGATAGGCAACATGAGGCCCCTCCATCAATTGAGAAGCTCAGTCAACAACAACAACAAGCATTTCGTAAGTGATAACTACATGCCAGGCACCGAGCTAAGTGCTGAGGACGCTAAGGAAAGCACATTCATGTTAACACACCAGTTTTCATTTTAAGATAAGCCCTTGGGAAAACTGCTAGTGGTGGTTAAGAGCTCAGGAGGAGACACACAACTCTTAAAGCTCTGGGGGTATTCCGAGATCACTCAGCCCAATCCCCTCTTTTTATAGGAAGGAAACTAAGGCCTAGAGATGTTCCTTAAAGTCTTTTATAACCAGAGGGGTGTTTTTTGTGTGTTTGTTTTCAATATTTTTTTTAAAAATAAGAGTGAGGCTTGACTTTGTTTGATGAGGTGCATAAGTGTGAATGTTTGGGACTGACAACACAAATGGGTAAATTGAGCCCAGAATTAAACAGAAGGAGGAGAACAGGCTGGATTATCTTCAGGAATTTGAAAAGTACCTTTAAATACTCTAAGCTTATTCTAAAAACAAAAGTCCATCTTTTTTAATACCAAAATTCTATCAGCATTATTGTATGGTTGTGAGACATGGGACGCAACAGTCTTTAAAGAACTGAAGATGAATAAAAGAGAGTGAAGAGGTGCTGGCGGGGAGGGGCATTAAGCAGCTTGCAATGAATAATCAAGGAAGAATTTCAAAGAAGAAGAGAAATTGAAAATGTCATCAGGGAAATGTATAGAAAGAGAAGATGGTGCTGATGACCTAGTGAAGGGGAAAGGTGGTTGGTGGACAGTCATGTTATCTTTGTGATGATGGGAGGTAAGGAAGACTCACAGGACATTGGGTGGATCCCTGTAGCAAATTCATGACAGAACATGGACAAGAAGAGTCTTACAGTATGGGCAGTCATGGACAGGTTGCAATTTGCATCCTGGAGGGGATATCCAAACTGATGAAATCAGATTTATTTAAGAATTTGAAAAGCATGACTTAGGGGAGGATAGTGGTGAGTATAGTGAATTGACTGAAGAAAATGATCTATTACTAAAATACTACTTCTTATCACCTGCCTGGGAATACTAGGGCCATGGTTCTGTCATTCATATGTGAAAAGGTATTTAATGAGGTGGAAGCAGGGGACTGTCAGAGATAGGATAGTATTTAGGGGAAGGAGAGTTTGTGGCTGAAAAGCTGAACCAAGGGGAAGGGAATCCTACATGTTAAGCCAGGAATAGTGAGTTTCTCCAACCATCTGACTTGGATTTGCATTCCTTTCCATGGTTTTACTCGCTCTCACTCAAGGTAGAATTCTAAAGAACAGGTCATTTTAAAGGATATTAAAACCAGCTGTGGAAATTCCCACTGCTTCTCAGGAAGAAAAAAAAAAAGACTGACAGACTTCACTGACCAACATCTACTCAAGAAAAAAATGGACAAAGGATTTACTTTAATGGCCTCCTTTGAATTTTTGGTATAAAATAATTTATTGATTTTTAAAATCATAAGCACACATATCTATATGTATTTTACTGTTATTTCTGGGAAGATGTAATACAATATATCAAGGAAATTAATTTAGCTTGGCTTTGCAGCCTTGAAAATCCTCCCTTTGTTATGTGTGTATGTGGATATACATATACCTGTGTGTACATTTTACTGAAAGAGCTCTATTTTAAAAGCATATTTATTCTATATTATAAGCTTTGGCACTGTAACAGGTCTAGAGAATGACCTTTCATGATGGACATATAAATACTGCTTAAGAGTTAATACCCAATAATTAAGCTTCTGAGCTTGGGCCAAATCTGTTCATTTGAAATCATCATTTCAGCCCATATACTGCTAGAAAACTAGAACCATTCAAAGCAGATAAACTAAACTCAGCCTTCTGTACGTGCTGGGCACATCTGAAGAGGTGTCCATGAATCTTCCCTCCCCAAAACTATACGGTTCCTGTCCCCGATTTGTATGCACTCACCTCATGGCGAAAAACAAAACCTGAAATACCAGCCACCAGCTCAGCCAAGAACACCAGGGACAAGAACATGGCATACTGCGGGGAGAAAAAGGGACAAGATCAGATGGCAAGGATTAAAATTAGGACACTTCTAGGAATAGAGATTTAGAGCTAAAAACTGGGCAATAAATATCAGAGGTAAAAAAGTTTTAGAATACACATTTCTCTTTCCTGCCCAAAAGAGAACCTCCCCCAAATGTTTACTTCTTTGTCAAGTCATAGCTGGTCTTCTGCAGGTTTGGAATGGTGTTCAATGGTTCTACAATTTGAGCAATCATTTTGTGGTCTTTCCATTGACTTTATGGGCATCTTTTTGTATATCAAGCTTAAATTCTTTTGCTAGATTAGTTATATATATATATATATATATATGTATGTATGTATATGTGTGTGCGTGTGTGTGTGTGTATAAATAGATAGATAGATATAGATATATAGATATATAGATATAATCCCAAAATCTTATGTTTAGAAAAATAGGGATGAAATTAAATTATATTAGTGGCAGGGAATGTTAATTTAATTTCATTCCTATTTTTCTAAACATAAGATTTTTGGATTATCCCAACTGAAAAAACAACAACATGGGATTAATGATCATTGGGGTGAACAACGCAGATGACTGATCCGAATGTAAGTAGTTTATGGCTCAACTCTTCTTAACACTTTTCACATCATAATGTTTTCCTATCTTTAAGAGGATTCTTTCTGCACATCCTCATCACTGTAAATAGGTCATAGACCTTATCCAATGGGCTCTTGGAAGTATAACCTCAAGTGTTGGAACATTCACCTGAGAATCTTCTGCTCTGTAGGTACTGCCCACAAACCTTTTACCAGGTTCAACTTATGTAGCCAAAGACCCTTTCATTTATGACTTTGGAGCTCATATAAGAAAGGAAAGGTTAGCAAAGAAAGTACTAATCCTGGAAATTCTACCTTTATATACAGTAGTAGAGGTGTTTGTTTGTCTTCTCGGTGGAGAATGTAGAACCTGGAGTACCTTGACCATTAAGAATAGTCTGTGTTAGATACAGACATCAGAAACTGAAGCTGCTAGTTCTTTACAACCTATCCTATCCTCCCATCAGCTTTCTTTCCCCTCAGATAGTCAGTCTGCTGTCACTGGATTACTGGTGTATTTGTTTATGGGGATAAACTCATCAAGGGATCACCCAGTTACTCTATTCAGTCCCCATTTAAGTTCTTCTGATGATACTCCCAGCACTGGCAACATAATCTTGCCAGGTGAAAAAAATAAACACAATGTTGGGGGTATAAAGCTCCTTTTCTCTTATTTTCCACTATTAAAGAAGTCTCTTTAGAATAACAGAATAAAGAGCTGAAAAGGTCCTTAGAAATCATCTGGTTTGCCTCCTGACATTTTAAAGAAGAAAAAATTAAAACCCAGAGGGATGCATGACTTGTCCAAGGATACAGGCAGAGATGAGACTAGAACCCAGGTTAGTATATACATTTATCTTTCCTGCTCCAAAGGGAACTTACTCCAAATATTTACTTTTCTCTCAAGTCATGGCTTGCAGTCTTACAGGTATGAAGTAGTATTCAAGTGGTTCTACAGTTTGGGCAGGGGCTACATGGTTATTTCACTGTCTTATTTATGTCAGTTTTTATGTCAGTACTTATGTGAATCTTAATTCTTTTACTAGGTTAGTAACCATTGCTTTAAAATAGTCATTTCTCTCTCCCCTTGCCCTTCATGCCAAGGTCAACCCTGGATATATGAACAACAACCTTATTTTTGAGAAGTACTAGATGGATAGGCCAACTACTGGATAGGCACCAGTAGTTGGTGCATTCTGGGCAAAGTACACTAGTACAAGCGTAAGCATGTACGCTCCCATATGTGGAAGACAGGGACAGCAGTGATACACCTTGGACTCTAGTCCCATTTCTCGTTTGCACATTTTACTTCTAGAGGGAAAGTAGGGAATGTGGATGGGGTCCTACTGTTCATCCCTCCTATGGAGGCTGATGACAAAGAGATCAATTAATAGCAGTTGTCAAAGTAGTTTCTTTGATGTGAACTAGTCACAGACCAAGTTGTGTCCTCATATAGCAGTGAATGTCATCACCTCCCAGGGTGAAGCTGAACCAAGCAAGATGGGCTGAAAGACTTGCTACACCCACTCACTGGGGGGCACATTTAACACAGGTCCCATTTAATGCAATTTAACATTGGGCGAGGACCCTGACCTCCTTTCATTTACAAAAACTACTATAGTAATTCTCAGAAACAGAGTGTTATGAAAAGCACCTTAAGCACAAAATGTGGACAAATGGCTGGCCAAAATACTAATGCTCGCAACCCCAAAGTCTAGCTGTTCTTTCTGCTTGTTCGCGTACATACAGGTAAATACTTGCTAGTGTAAATACAGTGTAAAAGGGCAAATATACTTTTAACATTGGTCCTGACAGCTGGTACCTTATGACTGCTGCAAGAAATGAAGCGACTCAAGTGAACAAAGTGAAGATGAGCTTAGTGCCTCAGAAGATTCACATTTTGTCTATCGTTGATCATTTTGCCTCTTCTCTTTCACATTTCTCTAAATATAGGGTCAGTAAGGAGGAATAACACAACAGCTTTTAAGGGGTGAAAAGCACAGCAGTAATTCTAGGCCGGGAGAAAGCAATGTGACATTGTGCAAACTTTCAGCCAAGCTGTGCTCTGTGACACAGCTGGACCTACATGGCTTGTGGCTAGACAGTGTTGATTTAGAGAGGAGGGTGAACAGCCAAGTGCAACCACAGTTGAGACAAGAAAATTGATTTCCCAAAAGGGAACAAGGAGGTCACTCCAAATGGAAGGCTGCTGGTCATGCTCCTGAGCTGCTTGGTGAAAATGTGTAATGTGGCTGAAGGAAGTTTCCAGTGTGGCACATAAAGCTGGCATCAGGGCATTTTGCCATGAGGTTATAAAGGGCATCTTTATGTTCCCTAGCAACAGCTTTTGCTAGTCAGCCTCACAGAGGGGACTCACTGTTGTTTTAGCACTCTTCTTTGTGTTAATTAGGTCTGGCTAAAACGGAATTTTTGCTTTGCTTTTAGCAGGGAGATAATGGCTAAATGAGTCTGTAAATGTTGAGGCCTTTCTTGCCCAAAAAATCACCATTTCTCATCTGTATGCCTTTTTAAAAAACCACAGCATAAGCAATTTCACTATTACAACACATCTCATTGACACACTCACCAGTTTTAACATCCATGGGCTTCCACGACATGTGGCAAAGCATCCAAATAGGCCGAAGACCACAATGGTGGTGCCAGTCCCAATGAGGACATAGGGGGCATTGGTGGAGTTCTCTGCAATAAGGGAAATGTATGTGCCCAAGGTAAGCTTGCCCCAGACTCCAACTGCCAGAAGAATAACACCAGTAATCTGAAAGAGAGGGAGAGGAAAGAAAAGGAGAAATACTCATTTTGGAGAAACAGTCAGAATTAACAGAATGCGACAGATTTTTGTTATTTAAGTCAAGGTGTCTAGAGACCTGGTAGCTCCGATTCCAGGATCTGCAAGTCATAATGTGCTAAGGTCTTGTCACAAATACAAATATAAAAAGTGCAACCCTTATACATCCAATGACAAACCATAATGTATGAAACTGATGACGTTATCTAATGATTAATGCAATGCAAAGAGGTATTTCAGTTCTTAGTTTTGCAAAATACACGTAGGAATTACAAGCCAAATCTTCTCTCTCTAACTGCCTTCTCATACTGGGTATCTCACAATGAAGTATATTTCCAACCCTCCAACACTGATAACTTTAAAAATTCAAGACTGTCTTCTGATACAGTAGAATTGAGTTCAGATCCCAGCTCTGTAATTTACTATGCGGTCTGGGCAGGGCAGCTAAGTGGCATAGTGGATAGACTGCTGGGCCTAAAGTTAGGAAGTTCAAATCTGGCCTCTGACACTTAGTAGCTGTGTGATCCCAGGCAAGTCACTTACTCCGTCTGCCTTAGTTCCTCATCTGTAAGATGATCTGGAGAAGAAAATGGCAAACCACTCCAGTATCTTTGCCAAGAAATCCCAAACAGGGTTATGAAGAGTCAGACGCTACTGAAAAAACGGCTGGGCAACAACACGAGGTCTTGGGTAAGTCACTGAACCTTACTTAGGCTGTTTTCTCATCTGTAAAACAAGGCCAAAGATACTAACCCCTTGGACTAATGTGAGGAAAATGTATTTGAATAACTACATAAATGCAAGCTATAGTATTATTATTCTTTAGAGAATAGCATGGCCAATTTCCTCTTTCAGGTTATAAATCTTACTAGCAAAATTACCATTACAACAAAAATTTCTATAGAAAAGAATATTTCCAAGCCCTATTGATAGACCATTTGGGAGGTTTCTTTTTTATTAAATCCTACTCAATACTATAGAATTCTAGGACAACAGAAGAATCTGAATAGTCCTTCTGGACTAGATGTATTTGTGTTTGCCCAAACCCCATCTGAATCACCAAACGAGGTCCAGAGGGTGCTCCTGAGTTCTAGAATTTAGCAAACCGTATGATGCTGTTGTGCTTCAAGTCCATTTCCCTTTTTTAATTAAGAGACAATGGTGGATACTCAAGAAGAAGGGATAGAACGTAATTGAGGAGAAGGTGAAAGAGGTGATATGTCACCTTTAAAAACAGAACTAAATACATGAACCTCCTAGCTGGTGGTGATCTGTTATTATTGATAGCGAAACGGGCATGTTCGGTGTTCTCTGCTGACATCTAGTGGACAACTAGAAAATATTTCTATTTCCTTTCTTTTTTCCCATTCATACCTACTTACTGAAGGGGAATATAAAATGTTACCTCATCTCATAAATGGGTGTTTAAATAACTTCTAGAGGGAAAGTAGGGAAGGTGTATGGGGTCCTGCTGTTCACTGGGGTTACCATGAAGGTGAGATATACTTGGGAGCCTGGATAGGAAAGAACAGTGCATGTTTATGTGTGTGTGTGTATACATGTGCATATATATCTGTGTGTGTGTGTGTGTGTGTGTGCACATATCTACAGATACAGTTACATCTACGGAACATCTACATCTTTGGATTTCAATGAATTATTCTAAAACCGTATTAGCAATCGTCCTGAGAAGTCCAGGAAACTTGCTATACAATATAGTAATTTCACATTAAACAGTTCAGAGATGCGCTCTATACACCGAGGGAATTCCATAGATAGAGAATACTTTGATCTCACATGGCATTGGACAAAGTCTCTCACAATATCTTCGTGGATAAGATGGAGAGACCAACCAATCAACACACAAGTAGTCATTAAGTACTTAACCATGTGCCATGAACTATGCTGATGCTGAGGAGCAAAGACAAAATGAAACAGAAGCCATGTCCACATAAAAGGATATAGAATACATACAAAAGAAATACAAGGAGTCTAACTGTAATAGCAGAAGAATCAGAAAAATCTTCATGTAGAAGGTGGTGTCTTGAAGACAGTGATGAATGTTGCAAGGCAGAGGTGAGGAGGGAGTATATTCTAGATATCTGAGAAGGCCCTTGCAAAGACATGGAAAAAGGAGATGGATTTCACTGCATGTGCATGAGAAACAAAGAGAACTCCAGTTGGCCTAGACCAGAAAATGGAAGAAAAGAAGAAATGTACGAGACTGGAACGATGGGTTCACATCATTTCATGAAAGGCTTTAAAAGCTAAATAGATGAGTTTCTATTTTACCCTCCAAGCAACAGAGAACCACTAGGATTTACTGAGTAAACAAGTGACATGGTTGGATCTGCCCTTAATGAAAATCACTTCGATAATTATGTAGAGAGAATGGATTGAAGTGAGAAGAGACTTGAGACAGGGACACCTATTAGGAGGTTGTTGCAATAATCTTAGGGAGAGGTGGTAAAGACCTAACTTAAGATGGTGGTTGTGTGTGAATGGTGACAGATGCTGTGGAAGCAGAAATGGCAAGTTCTGATAACAGCAGATTTAGGTGGATTTGGGATCAGTTAATTTAAATGATTCTAAAGAGTAGTACCTCCATGTAGATTGTTGTCAACACAGAGGTAGGTCTCTATTGCTGTACTCGGGGCGGGGGTGGTTGGAGAGGGGAATCTTGTCCTAGGCTCTGTACTGTAAACTTGGATGACATTAAGAGAGGCATAATGATCAGACAGAGGGAACTAACATTTTGCTCTACCTTACCTATGTCCGTAGGTGTTCAGCTATGTGTTCAGCTCTGAAAACTGCATTCTTCAGAAAGATACTGACAAAATGAAGCAGTTTATAAGGACCAAGTGAAGGAACTGCGGATGTTAAGGCTGGATATGAGAAGCTATGGGGGCGGGGGACAAGATAACAACCTTCAAGTATGTGAAGGGTTGTTATTTGGGGAAAGACTATACTTGTTCTCCTTGGTCTCTGACACGCACAAAGAGACAGATATTAGAAAAATACAGGTTGAATGTAAGGAAAACATTTCCTGACAATTAGAGCTGCCAGAAGGTAGTACATTCCTTATCACTGGACATCTTCAAGTACAGACTGGATAACTGCTTTGGCAGGGGGTAGATGGGGAGATGTTATAGAAGGAATTCTCACTGAGGTAGAAATTGGGAAGTTAGACTAGATGACCTCTGGGGTCTCTTTCATCTCAAATTCTGTAAAGTTATCATTTCTGCCCCAAACTTGGGAACACATGCAATATAAAGTAAGTTATACTTTACAGTAATATTCATGGTCATTGCTGTAACATTGACGTATAAAATTTATATATGTCAATGAACAACGTTTTATATACAGAGTGTCCCATATATAAAACTGCACAAGACTTTTGGGCTACCTCCTATAGCTCTGGGAATCATCTGCATGGAGATGCTAATTGAACTCATGGGAGCTTGTGACATCAGCAAGTGAGACAGTACCAAGGGAAAAGAGAAGAGATCCCAAACCAGAGCCTTGGGGGACATACCCACACATAGTTAGTGGACATTATTTGAATAGAGATTCAGCAAAGGAGACTGAATGGGAGGAATCACACACGTAGAAGGAGAACCAGGAGAGAATAACATCATGAAAATCTGGACAGGAGAGAATATCTAGGAGGAAAGAATGATCAACTGTCAAAAAGCTACAGAGAGATCAAGGATGAGAAGTGAGAAAAGGCCACAAGATCTGATAATTAAAGAGATCAGTGATAAGTTTAGAGCTCACCCTTCCAACTGAATTATGAGGTCAGAAGCCAAATTATAAAGGTTTTGGAATAGAGTGGAGATGAAGTGGAGCCACCTAATATACTGGCTTTCTGCAGGAGTATAACTAAGAAGGAGAGGAAATATAGAGGATGGTAGTTAGTGGGGATGTTTAATTTTTTAACGAACATGTTTATAGGCAACAGATAAGGCGTCAGTAGATAGATGAAGGGAGAGAAATGAGGGTTAACAGTGCGGGCAATCTGTTAGAGAAGATGGTAAGGATGCATTTTGAGGGGTTTGCCTTGGCAAGGAAAAGGCCTATCTCTTATCACAAGATGGGGTTGAGGAAAAAATAGTGGGAGGAGATATCTGATATGAGATGGGGGAAGGGGGGAGCTGTCACTGAAGGCCCTCAAGGTTTTTGTAAAGTCTGAGGTGAGGGTCCTTAGCTAAGGGGTTGGGGGGACAGAGAAAGAAAGAGGTTCTGTAGAAGCCTTGAGGACAGAAGAAAAGGTTTAGATTAGCCACTGTCATTCTTGGGTCACCCTCAACAATACTTTCCCTGTTCTTATCTCCAAGCTGGTTTTAGCCTGTTTCTTAGGTCTACAAAGAGATACAACATTTGATCTTTCAATCCCCCCCTCTTGGACCCGCCCCTTCCCCAGCCCAGCACCCAAGAATGGAGTCAATCTTGTAATTTGTGTGTGATTTTTTCCTTTTCCTCATCTGCAATACACTCATTTTCTCAAGGAGGATATTCTCTGCTTTTGGGAATCCCAAGATCTACAGTAAAGTCATGGATTTGAAATGGGTGTTTTCTGCTTTCTAGGACAGACTTCATAACTCGCTGAAGCAACTATTGTTGCTGGGAGTTCAAAGACACCCATTCCCCAAATAAGTCAACATACCTTATTTTAATGACTATACCAGTCTTTCTTCCTTAAGAAACAAAATTTACTTTTGCTTCCAATCAAAGAAAACAGTAAAAGACATAGAAGAGACATAAGATAAACCACATTATGTGGCCTGGTAAAAACACTAGCTACCACCTTACAACCTCCAGGTCAACCACATGTCACCACATCTAATAGAACATCCATCAGCAGCAGTGGTTAAGGGTTACCACCTCCTAGACTCAAAGCACTGGGACTAAAAGAGACTTTAGCAACCACTTAATTCAACTATCTAATTGTTTCAGTTCAACCTTTAGTACATGGGTTCTTAACCTTTTGTGTGTGTCATGCCCCCCTTTGGCAATCTGGTGAAGCCTAAATACTACATTCTTAATTGAAAGAAATTCTTAATTTCACTTAGATGTTTGGGAAAATAAAGATGTTTATTTTAAAAATTGAAAAATGGATATTCCCCCAAATTTATTGGTATGTTGGTTGGCTACACTTTGGAAGGGTGACCAAGCAAAGCTACAGAATACTCAAAAGGTACATACCTTTATATTCAAATACAAATTTGAACTTTAAAAATGAAAGGTATTTAGTATCCTTGACCTGATGTTTTTACATGCCCCGTTTAAGCAAGTAAGAAACAAAAAAAAGATAGAGAATTCAACAGGGCATCTTTCATACTTGCATTTACATCTTCATATGGTCATCTTAACATAAACTACTTTGTTAACCGTCATAAAAATGTCCCCTGTATACAAAGGTAATATCACTGACACAGCATACAGGATGTGTTCTGAGTTTTTATTTTTTTTGAGGAAATGGTTTGTGCTGATTCATGCACACTCTTCTGCATGGTTGCCCTTGTGACAAATGGCCTGGAATGTCATTTATTCATTAAGCCAACAAATATTTATCATGTACCTACTATGTGCTAGGCATTATATGTAAACATAGGGGAGGCAGAAGACACAATGCTGAGACACCACTCTAGATGAGCTTCTTGTCTAGATCAGTGATCTCCAAAGGAGGAGATGGTCCCTCTGAACCACATCAGAGTGTGAAGGCTGAGAAGATGAGGCATATCCCATCCTTACTGCAACTGCCAATTATAAGGCTTATCTCCAACTCAGCCAGACCTATCTTTATCCACTAACATCACTATAATCCATCTGCTTCCTCTGCCGAGCGAGCTCTCAATCTCCCCTCTCCTGAGCTCCACGGTGGCCGTTCCTTCAGAACTACCCCAAGCTCACAGCAGCTGCACAAGTGCCAACGGGCAGCCACTCCTCTATGACTTGCCCCTCAGATCATGTCACTGGTGCAGATTCTGCTCGTCTGGCTAGTGGTCAATGCTTAAGAACATTGATCCTCTCTTCTCTTTTTTTTTCTTTCACATGCTTCATTATATAGGACAAGTAGGCATAAATACATTGTAATCTGCACTGTAGATATAATTACTTTATCTTTTCCCCTAAACCCAACCCTCTTCCAAACTTTCCTAGGACACTGCCATTCCTTCAGTCACCCAGGTCCTCACAAACTCAGTGTCACCTTCCACTCCTCTCTTTCACCCCACAAATTAAATAAGTTGTCAAATCTTGTTGCTTCTTCCCCAATATTCCTGATACATTTCTCCTCTCTACTCATGCAGCTATCGCCTGATTACTATCTCTAAGGCATTATCTTAGATACAGGAGATACACAAAGGTGAAAAATGACAAGCCTTGTCCTCACGGAGCTCAGAGTATAGTAGGGCGACAAGATATAAATGCAAAGTAGATAAACACAAGCTTGATGAAACAAGCACACAACAAAAATATAAAATTATAGAAGACTAGAATTTTATTTCCAGAAGGAATATTATTAAAAATCTCTTAAAATGAGCACGTTTTGGACACCACCTCTACTATCATCTCCTCTCAGACCCAGATGGAAAATGTGCTTTCTCTTAACTGATACTGCCTCCACCCAAGTTCAGGCTCTCATTACCTCTTGCCTGAACTATTCTAATAGTTTAATTCAGGAGTGTGGGGGGCAGGGTGGGGTTTTATTAAGGGGATTTGTTCTGTGAAGTTAGGATTCAGTCAAAGGGCTGTAGCTGAGGACCTAGAGGGCCACATGTGGCCTACAGGCCGTAGGTTCCCCACCCCTGGCCTAAATGGTCTTGCTTCTAGCCTCTCTCATTCCCAATCTATCCTTCCCACAACTGGCAAAATGATATTTCCAAAATACAGATTTGAGCCTATCATTCCCTCATTTAAAAATCTTCAGGGGCTCCCTATTACTTCTGAGATAAGGTGGCATTTAAAAGATTATGCGGTGTGACTCCAACCCAGGTTTATTTCCTATTACTCCCCTTCCTCATTTTCCATTTCAGTCAAACTAAACTTGCAGCTGTTTCCCACAGACAACTCTCTCTTCCATGTCTGTGATTTTGCATAGGTGGGTCTACATTCCTGGAATGTATTTCCCCTCATTACTTCTTTTTCAAATCTCTAGCTCCCTTCAAAGTAATAGGTCAAATACTATAGGTTTTTTTTCTCCTGATTCCCTTAGTAATCAGTGTTCCCTCTCTCTTGCAATCATTTTGTAGAATTTTGTGTTTCCATCTCCGTGTACATACTAATCTCTTACTTCCCTGTCACATGGAAGGTCCAGGGCTGACTACAGTGTCTTGAACAGGGCAGGGGCTTAATAAACATTCGCTGAATTAAACTTTTAGTGAGGGTAGCCAGGGGAGACTTCTTGGAGGTGTTTGGATTTCTTCTAAGCACACTCCCTGCCATCTTTTCAGCAACTAGAGGGATTTACCATCTCATGAACCCTCCACCTACATCCCTTCAACTCGTGGATCCATAATCATATCAATATTTCCATGGATACTGGAAAGGGTATAACTAGCACCATTCTGCAACCCTGTAACTTTGCAAACCTTGGTGTATAGTTAGTACTGAATACATTTTCCTTTCTTACTTCATTCCTCTCTTCCTTCCTTCCTTCCTTCCTTCCTTCCTTCCTCACTTAACAATAGGGATAGGAGATTGATAGCACAAACAAAGGCAAGGGATTAACAAAGCATGAGATCTGTTTGGAAGGTCTGGCATTCAAAGACCAAGAAGTTCAAATTTTTCAAGGGGCCATTTAAGGTTTCTGAACAAGGCAGTGACAATCAATTTTCTCCTCTACTCATGTCACCCATATCTTCTCTTTTCTCACCCCTGATCCTCTCAGTTGAGGACCTCACTAAGAATGTTTTTTACATCTTCATTTTAAAATGAAAAAAATCATAATTCATAGACCATATAAAAGCAGATGGTGGGCCATATTTGGCTCATGGGTCTTAATGTGTACACCCAACTAATGCTTCTCAGTCTCCTTTGCTGGCTTACCATTTGTGTGACCTTGCCTTCTTTTCTTTACCTTCTGACTTGAAAACTTCATAAGCCACCAAGGGTTTGATTATCATCTCTATATGGATGAGTATAGTATCTAAATATCCAACCCTTGTTTCTCTCTTGAGGCCCCAGGACTACATCACCGACTACATACATTTCAAACTAGGTATCTTATAAACACATCAAACTCATTATGTCTCAAATGGCACACATATTCTTTCCCAAAAAACTTTTGTCTCTACTGAGCTTCCCTATTTCCATAAAGAGACCCACTCGTATCCATTCTCCCAGGTTCAAAACCTCAGCATTATTCTTGATTCCTCATTCTCCCTCACCCCATGTATCCAATCGGCTGTCTAATCTTGCCATTTCTACTTCCACCACATCTCAGCCATCTACCCTTCTCACTACTCAGCTACCACCTTAGTTCAGGTGGTCATCATCTCTTGGCTGGACAATGACCTTCTAATTGGTCTTCCTGCCTCAAAGTCTCTTTCTACTCCAATCCATTCTCCATACATTTGTTAAAGTGATTTTCTGTAAGCACAGACATGACAATATTACTTTCCTATTCAATAAACTCCAGTGGCTCTCTATTGCCTGTAGAATAAAAAAATAACCTCCTCTGTTTGATCATCAATACCATTCCTGGTAGTAGTCTCTCTGAAAGAGAGATTACAGGGAGAGGGAAGAACAAAGGGCCAAAGGCTGGTCTTAAGGAATGCCCATGTTTAGGATTTGGGAGAAGAAAGAACCTTCTGACCAAAGGAGGCAGAACAAACTGTCAAGAGACTTTGGAGGAAAGCTGAGATGGTATAGAAGCCAAGAAAGGAGAGGAAGCTTTAGTAAGGAAGATTAATAGTCAGCAGGGGGATGTGGATGAGGTGTACAGTTAGTGATTAAACAGTGTCAGGATGACTGAAAACACAATCTTGGTTTCAATGGCATCATGTTCTGCTCCAACTAAACCAGCCTAGACATGCCCCTCTTTAATTAATTACCCTAATACTGCTCTAAAGCCTCATTTAATTATACTTTATATTTAAAGTATTACTTTCCTGGAGAGATGTTGGAGTCAAGTTCAATGAGCAGAAATATGGACATTAGCACAAAACAAACAGTGTTTGAGAGTTGTAGGTTTTCACCTAGATTTTAAAGGAGAGTCTTCTGCCACAGGATGTTCAGATTGTATACTGATTGATTATAGGGATTTAAAAAAACACATGCAGGGCCATATGAGTTGCTAGGGGGTTATAATTCTAGATCAGACAGTTTACTGGTCCCAGATTCACAATACTTAATTTCTCTCCTTATGAAGCAGAGTAAATGATCATTTCACAGTAAACTAGATTCTTTTATGCCTGGCTAGCTTTAAGACTCCAGTAATTGGCTAAGTGATCAAAGGCAAGTCAATTATTTCCCTTGTACCTTGATTTCCTCATCTATACCTTGATTCCAAATGAATGGACTGGAAGAAATTATGTCAGGGATAACTTCCATCTTTAATATGCTGTGATTTTATAGGAAATAGCTATCATTATATAATGACCATGATCAAAAGGAGATGTGAAGACCTACAGTCAGCACTATAGGTTATTGTACTCTATGCTAAGCATTTCACTGGCACCCTGAGAGCTTTTAATCTCAGGTGTGTGCTTCGAGCATATAGGTAAGAGGGTTCTGAACTAGAGAGGATGTGCTGAGTCCATTTTTTGTATTTATGGGGGGAAGGGTGGTATTTTATACCCTGATACTTGCTGAAGCTATTCATTAATTCAATTAGCTTCTTTGCTGAATCCTTAGTATTTTCTAAGTAAACCACCATGTCATCAGCAAAGAGAGATCATTTTGTCTCCTCTTTGTCTACCTTAACACATTTCATTTCTTTCTCGTCTTATTGATATGGTTAGAAGTTTTGTATAGAATGAATATAAAAATATAGAATTTCTATATTTCAATTATTTTACATACACATTCATTTAAAATAACCGAGGGAAGAGGGCAAGACCTTGATTTATGTCTACATTTATTGAGAAGGCTTCTAATGTATCCCAATTGCATACAAAGCTTGCTTTTGGTTTTAGATATATTTTTTATTGTACTAAAAAAAGATCCCTCTATGTCTATACTTTGTAAGGTTTTTAGAACACATAGGCTGGTAGGTGATATAGTGGATAGGCCAGTGGATTTGATTTCAGGAAGATCTGAGTTTGAATCCTGTCTCAGACATTTACTAGCTGTGATCCTGGGTAAGTCATTTAACCTCTCCCAGATTGTTTCCTCTTTGATAAAATAGGGTTTAATATCACCTGACTCATTAGATGTGAGGATCAAATCAGGTAACATACATAAAATTTCTCTGTAAACCTTAAAGCATTATATAAATTGCAAGCTGACAATGATCATGATGACGATGGTGGCGATGTGTTCTATACGTTGTCAAAGGCTTTTTTTCTGCATTTACTGAGGTAAACATGCGGTTTGGGATATTTTTGCCTTTAATATGATTAATTATATTGATTGCTTTCCTAATTTTGAAACATTCTTGCATCCCTGGTATAAACCCCATTTAGTTGTATAATGAATGATCTCTTGGATAAACTGCTATGGTCTAACAGGATTTTATTTAACAATTTGGAACTGATATTCAGTAATGATACTGGTCTGTATTTCTTCTTTGCTTTATCCTTCTATGGTTCAGGACAGTGTTAACCATATCATAAAAAGATTTTGGCCTTCAACATTATTTGAAAATAACTTGTAGCATTCTTTAAAAGTCTGATAGAGTTCTCCTGCCAATACAGCAGGAATAGGGATTTTTCACTTTAGTAGTTCCTTCACAGCTAGTTCTATTTCCTTTTCTGAGATTGGATTATTTAAGAATGTCAATTTGGCTTTCTACTAGTTTGGGAATTTTGTATTTTTAAAGTAATTTTCTTTCTTTGAGATCCTTAATTTGTTGGCATATAACAGTGCAGATTATTCTTTTTATTTTTCTTGGTTCTATTACAATTGAGCTCTGTTCTTTTATTTTTTGTAGTAACAGATTTGATTTCCTCCTCTCTTCTTTTTAATAAGTTCACTAAAGGATGATCAATTTTGTTAGTTTGTTCAAGGAGTCAACTTTTAGTTTCATCAGTTATATAACCTTTTTGGTTTTCAATAAATCTATTTTTCCTCTAGCTTAAAAATTTCTTTTGTGCTCCTTTTGGGTCTATTTCTTGGGTTTCTAATTCTTTTAAAAGCATAATCACTTCATCAATTCTCTCTTTTTGTATTTTGTTAATACATGTATTTGGGGAAAGAAATGTTCCTGTCAGTACTGCTTTAGCTGCATCTCAGATATTGTTATGTTATATCACTACTGTCATTGTCTTTCACCTAATTACAGCTACTGTGATTTGTCCTTCGACCTACTCATCATTTAGGATTTCACTAAGTATCCATTTAGAACTCTGTCTTCTGTTTATATTCCCTGAATTGATTAATATTTTTATTGTGTTGTAGTCTCTAAATGATGCTTAGTATTTCTGCCTTTTTACATTTATTTGAAATTTCTCTGTGTCCTGATATATAATCAATTTTTAAAAATAAAATTGTTGTTTAGAAATATCTGAATCTATATTTAAGGTGGGAACAAGAGCCTATACTTTGGAGCTTTTCTAGCAAACTCAACATAAGTCTTTACACAGCATGGCCTTATTGGTGAGGTCCTCTCACAATGAAGCCCTTTTGTTACTTCATTACCAATCCCAAAGCTGTGGATGGGTCTTAAGACTCAACTAACTTCATTTCACTGTTTTCAACTCAATTCAACCAAACATTTATTAAATACTTCTGTGTTAACACAATTGTGCTATAAGAAATATAAAAATAGGGGTGGGGCCAAGATGGCAGCTGGAAAGCAGGGTCTTGCTTAAGCTCCCCTCCAGGTCCCTCCAAACACCTATAAAAAAGGGCTCTGAACAAATTCTAGAACTGCAGAACCCACGAAATAGCAGAGGAAGCAGGGCTCCAGCCCAGGACAGCCTGGATGGTTGCTGGGTAAGGTCTATCAGACCTGAATCAGTGAGCTGTGGCAGTTACCAGACTTCTCAAACCACAAACACCAAAGATAACAGAGAAGGTTAGTAGGAAAAGCTGCTTGGACAAAGTGAAAAGAGTTCACCGCGGGTCACCGCCTGGGGAGCGGGGGGCAGAGGTGGTGCAGCTCTGAGGCTGCTTCCAGAGCTACAGCTGCAGTTGCCTCCAGCCCCAGGCCCACCTGGTGGGAGGAATTAAGTGGCAGATTAGAGCAGGCGTGCAAAGCCTGCTTTGCCCTGCCTAGATCTGGGCCGCAATCCTGGTCGGCAGCTCTTGGGGGAGAAGGAGCGCTGGTGTGGTAGAGCTTGCTGTGTAGAAAGTAGCTCTGAAAACAGCAGCACAGTCCCTCAAGCTTGGGACAAAGTACTCTATAGTCTACAAGCAGTCATACCTCAACAAAAAGCTCAAGGGTCAAGTAGTTGGCTGGGAACATGGCCTGGCAGCGAAAATGGACTCATATTCAGACTCAGACTTTGGAATCTTTTTTTTGGTGACAAACAGGACCAAAACATGCAGCCAGAAGAAGTCAACAAAGTCAAAGAGTCTACATCAAAAACCTCTATGAAAAATATGAAAGTTTTAAAAGCAGATGTTCAAAAAAAAAGTTGGTTTTGCATGCAACTGGGAAATAAGATACACAGGCAATGGAGCATAGAAATCTATCTTGCCCTACAAGAAAGTAAGGGAAAGGCAGATGGCGAGGAATGGGGTGACAGAAGGGAGGGCTGACTGGGGAACGGGGCAATCAGAATATATGCCATCTTGGAGAGAGGGGGAGGGTAGAAATGGGGAGAAAATTTGTAATTCAAAATCTTGTGGAAATCAATGCTTAAAACTAAAAATATTAAATAAATAATAAAATATAAAAATAATTAAGACATTAGGCTCTGTGAAGTCAGAGTCTGTGTAGTTAGTATGATATAACTTTATTACAAATGTAACTTAAGCACCTAACAGAGGTGCAAAGTGTTAAAATGACCAGGATCACAAAGAGGGGTCAGATGTGCCCATATAGAAGGAATCATATTTCATGTTTATAAATAGTATCTTATAGGGTGCTTTTGTCACAACCACCCTACAGACATAGGTAGTGTTCCATTTTCCATGCTTGTAATGGTTTCCTTTCTCATCTCTGCCTCCTGGCTTCCTTCAAGTACTAGATAAAACCTCACTTTGTTCAAAAAGCTTTTCCTCACCCCTCTTAACTCTAGTGCCTTTCCTCTATGGATTATTTCGTATCTGGTCAATCAGTAAACATGTATGAAGCATCTACTATGTGCCAGGCACTGTGTTAAGTGCTGGAGACACAAAAAGAGGGGAAATACAAGTCCCTGCCCTCAAGAGGTTTGCATTGGAAAGAGGGAAACAACATGCAAATATATACACATATATATATATGTATATGTATATGTATACATATATATGTATATATATAGCAAGCTATATTATTTGCAAGTTGCATCCCCAATTGCACTGTGAGCTCCTTGAGAGCAAGGGCACTCTTCTTTTGCCTTTCTCTATATCCCCAGGGCTGAGCAGGTGATTAATAAACATTTGTTGACTATTATTATTTTAGAGATGAGTAAGCAGACTTGGAAGTGACATTCCCAAGATCACATGGCTAGTAGAAGGGGCAGACAAGACTTAAAAACCAAATCCAGAGCTTAATCCACTGTGTTATACTTCATTTTCCCAGTGACTGGAAAGAATGCTGCATTCATTTGGATTCTTAAGTCCTTGGTTTGACTCCTGGTCCTCTTACATACGGAACAAACCACTTCTCTCTAGGACCCTCATTTACCAAATAAGAGAGTTGGATTACATGACTTTTAAGGTTTGTTCAAGCTCTAAATCTATGATTCTAGTTTCCCCTTTTTCTCTTCATTACCTTCAAAGAGTTTTTGAGCTTTTTATATTTCCCTATCACTCTTCACTCTTTTCATCTACTTTTAAAAGACTTGGTTTCCTTTTATTCTACGAGGCTCTGATGAAAGGCAATATGTGTATAATATAATAGCAGTCTTATTAATATACTTATATTATGCATCATTAAACCAAGGTGGATTTTCCTGAGTTACTTATTGCGTGAGCTTCCTGACCTTAATGTTTCATTTAAAAATTTTCAGAAGAGGACACAAATTACTTTTGATTTACCTTAATCAGAAGGGTTTACAAAATATGCTTTATGTAAGTCATATGAACCTACTACTTCAATTTACCGAGTCTCCTGGAGATTTCAAAGTAGGAAGTAAGAAACTGAAGGTTAAATCTAGCAGGATATAGTTCATAGCTCTGGTTTAACTAATAAAATTTAGAAACAGTCACCATGCAGTCACAAATGTCTATTGGCAAGAGAGGCTAGTAAAGCTTCATAAAATGAAATTAAGTGCTTGGAAAGCAGTACCTGCTGTAGTAACTGAAAAAGCTTCAGGTCTGATATTTAGGGGCTCCTCAATTCTCTGTCCCTAAATTCCAAATTGAGATCCATGCTGCTTTTTAACCTGTTAGCAGAGTAATGCCCTGGAAAAATCACATTCATGGCCTAAGGGCTAATAATGTAAACACTGGTAACATTAGTAGGCTTCCCACCTACCAGCATTTCATGGAAGAGCTCTGGAAATAAACAGATTTTCCTGTACTCCCCTATGATCGCCTGCTCACATGAAAACTACCTCGGGTGACTGCCAAACATCCAGCTCTCAATGCCAATGAAACACTGTATGTACCGACACTTTCAAGGGACAAGCAGTGAGCAAATGCTCTTGAACAAGATCTACAAGTTCCATTTTCTGACACAGGAGGGCTCTGAGGGTTGTTTGCTCACAATCACTATTTTTCAGTATTTTAATGGTGACCTACCTTTAACAGGGGGAGGGGAGAAGGGGAAAGTCTTCACCTACATCTCAATCAAAATTATAATGAGAAACCGATTGTCTGCATCACACATTTCTCACCATGAAATTAACATGCAAGGAAGAGAAACTATTTCCTTCAAGGGTATTGCTGAAACACACTGAAGGACCCACTACAGACAGACCTTAATCCCTAAGTAGATTTTGTGAATATAGCCCCCCATTTACTCCTTTGCCTACCAGGAATAGCTTGTAAAATTCTGTAGAGGGACAGATGCATGAGGGCATTTAATTCTTCCCACTGTGTGGCAATATTATTTCTGCTTCCATCTACACTATTCACATAGGGTGGTCTCATTCCTTCAGATCTCATGCTTATGGCATCCCATGCCCATCTTTACCTACCCCATGCCTGTAATGATTTCTCCCCACATTCTCATTTAGCCAAATTCCAGCCACCCTTCCAAGATGCATTTCAAGTCTCACTTCCAGGAAGCCTCCCTCAATAACTACGACCCACACTGGTATCTCTCTTCTTCCAGACTGCTTACAGTGCTGCCTATAGTATACATTCCGGACCTTGTTTATAGTCATTTTAGACTTAAAAACCATGTCTTGTTTTCTCAAGCCGGTTGTGGGCTCCTGGAAGGCAAGATGACTTTTGTGAAACAATTACAGCACAGAGCCAGGTACAGAGCAGATGTTCAATGCATCCTAAAACGAAATTAGTTTAGTCAATTCATTAAAATTCAATTCCCTCATAAGTAGGCTACCATTGAGTAAATTGAGGGGATTAGGACTAATTGTGAGAACTGAGTGAACCACACTGACTCCATCTTGTGACTCAATTCTGAACCTAGCTTAGTTTCTATTCAATTATGGGTCTAGTCCAATTTCTGTCTTGTGAGAAAACTTCATTCAATTGTGGGAATTACTGTAGTATTTGAACCGAGCCCTGCATGGCCGGAAGCTGGACCACCTCTACCTTCTGCTTAGAAACTCTGAACTGAGGACCTAGGTTACGCTGACCAAAACCTGGTCAGATCCAAAGAGTGATGCAAGGAATTTTATTACAATTGTACATCTCAAGCAACCCTTGTGTCTTATCTGAAAACTGACTCTATACCATCAGTTATTGTTTCCGTATTCCTTTGATTGTTTACAGTCACTTGAGGGAGTGGGACTCCTCCTTTTCTTACTTCAGGGAATTACATACAGTTGATCGCTCTCCTCCCAACTTGGAAAGTCCCTAATCTTTTCTCCAACTAGAAATCAGAGTGCCTTAATGTTGTATTGCTTCATTTTAATTAACTGATTTGATTTGATTGTTTTTCATGTATAAAAGTCTATCCTCCCCTGTATTCGGGGTCCAGGACTAAGTTGAGGAAGGTGCCTGGTTCCGATATAATAGGAAATTGGCATGCATTGCTTAATAAATCAAAATGCTTGGAAGCTCGAACCTTTGTTTCTTTAGTCATTTTATCTTTCACTGCCATACCATTCCTGTGAATTCCTAGGTAGTAATGAAACTAGTTCTAAGCTATGAGAAATTTGATGCTCTAGCCCCTTTAATTTAAGTCAACAAACTATGAGGCACAACAGAGGCTTAGCTTTATAGAACCCTCCTAATTGTGTCCCCCGTTAGAATACAGGTTCCTTGAGAGCAGCTTTCACACTGGCTTATTTGTTTCCCCAGGGCTAACCACACTGCTTTGCACATAGCAAGTTCTTAATGAATGCTTTTTCACTCATTCAACTATTTACAGAAATACAGAGGCTTTAAAGCAAATATGTGAAAAAGTTTCCAACATGTAGCTCCTTCATCGTCCCAAGCTAGAGCTTTGGATTTTGTGGTCAAGTGAAAGGAATTTGAGCTTTTCCCATGCTCAGCTTGGAACCATTTGGTTGTACCACCTACTTGCATTTACATGACATTTTTTCAGTTTATGACGATTTTTTTCCCTCACAGAGACCCTATGAGAAAGTATAGGAATTATTCCCATTTTGCAAGGTGCTTTTGGGACAATACTTGTGTTACCTCTTGGGGCAGTCCTTCTCTCTTCATAGATGAAGAACCTGAAGCTCAGGGAGGTAGTCACACAGATTCATTCAGAACAAGTCTCCCTAACCTCATAGTAATTACAATTTTTCTATTAACTTATCCGTCGTACCTGCTGCAATTGTATATGGAAGGAATTAAACAGCTTTATTTCTTACACGTCAAGATGGAGGGTCTGGAGAAGAGGGCAGGGATAACATGAAGTTAAGCAAGGCCTGGCTTGCCTTTTTTTTAAAAAAAATCTAATTTCACCATGCTATAGGGTACCTCTAGCAGGAAAGGAAGAGTTTGCTACACAAACCACTTGCCTTACAAAGAAGGGGGCAGGCAGGGTATTCTGCACTTCGGAATAGGTATGAATAGCTATGTGGAGGGATGGGGTATACTCAGCTATAGCGAATTTATGTCCAGCGACAAAGATGTCCATTTCCAATGACAACAGCAAAGAAGATCTAATAATGGCTTTGCAGAAATGAGTCAAAGCTGCCACCAAAAAAACCCCACAAACAAGGTAAAGAAATTTATTAAGCTCTATTTCATTACGGATGCTAATTAAATTCTACTGTCAAGGACATGAACGGAGGACCGGAACTCCCACTGTCAGTGAGAAGCAAACAAACGGATTAAACAACCTGTCATCCATTATACTCGAAGGGAAATTGGAAGTCATCTAATTAATCTCATTAGGCCCAGAGGGGTAAGTGACTTGCCCAAGGTGATCATTTATTCTAAGGCAGCTGGAAGCGCCATGGGAAGAGCCCCAAGCCTAGAGTCAGGAAGACCTGAGTTCAAATGTGGCCTCAGGCTGCATACCTGGGCAAATCACTGAACCTCGGTTTGTCTCAGTTTTCTCCTGTGTGAAATGGGGGGAAACCCAGGGTTCTTGAGAGAGTCAGATGAGACAATGATTGCAAAGCACCCAGCACCGTGCCTGGCACACAGTAAGTGCTATGTAAATGTTAGCGACTGTTACTGTTAAATAGCTTGCTTGCTTTGTATATATCTGCTTCTATGGGGAGGGGGAAGGATGCTTTTGGGAATTAAGTTGATGTCCAAACAAAAGATAGAAATAATATTTTAAAATAAATAAGAGTAAACACTCAATGAAAGTGCCAAGTCCAAGGTCGTCCATAATCCACGATGGGATACAGAACATTATTCCTAATTATGGCTTTAACGATGTTCTTTTACTGGTCAAAACTGTCAATGACTTCTCAGTGCCTAGCCAATAAGCCCAAAGTCCTTAGCCTGGCATTCAAGGCCTAATTCAGTCTGGATGCAACTCAATTCCAGGTGAATATTTCCAATTGCCCACTGAACATTTTAAAATAGATGTCTAGAGGCAGGTCGGGATCAGAGTTTGAAAGGCAAAACAGAGGAACTTACACTGGATTCTGGAGATAACAGGGAATGACTATAGAGTTTGTTGGGTAGTGGAGTTGTCACAGTCACACCTGTGCTTTAAGAAAGTCGCTTTTTTAGGCATTTTACGCAGTGCCTGGCACTAAGGTGATTAATAAATTCTTGCTGACTAATTCACTCTGGTAGTTCTGCAGAAGTGAAGAGTGGAGAGGGGAAAAACTTGAGGCAGACACTTAGGAAGATTTTGCAATAGTCCAGAAGAGGGATAATGAGTGCCTGGATTAGCACAGTACCTGGGTAAGAAGAAATAGGAGGTCAAGTGTAAGAGATTTTGTAGAGGCAGAACTAACAAGATTTGGCAACTTAAGATTGACTATATAGGGTGAGAACCCCAGTGACCAGAAGAATGATGGTGCCTTTGACAGAAACAGGAAAGTTTGTAAAGAGACGAGTCTGAGGGGAAAGACAAGAGTTCTGTTGTGGTCATGTTGAGTTTGAGATGTCTATGGGACATCCAGTCTGAAATGTCAAACACATAGCTGGTGATTTGGAGGTAGAACCAAGGAAAGACTGCGGCTGGATATAGATCAGGGTGTCAAATGAATAAAGATGACATTTAAACCTGATGAGCTAATGAAGCACCAAGGTGGCATACAGAAGTGGAGGAGAAAATGGCCCAGGATGGAGCCTGTGGCACCCCCACAGTTAGCAAGCTGCCATGAAGATCCAGCAAGCAAATGAGACTAAGAAGGAAGAGTAAACAGGCAAGAAGAGAACCGAGAGAGAGAGAGAGAGAGAGAGAGAGAGAGAGAAGGCCTAGGGAAAGCCTAGGGAATAGAGAGGATCCAGGAGGAACGGATGGATAATAGAGTTAAATGTGGCACAGGAGTCAAGAAGGATGAGAACTGAAAAAAGCACTGCAGATTTGCAAAGTACAAAACTAAGCATCAGTGCAAGTTATAACAGCTATTTTGTGGTTTACAAAGACCTTTCTTCACTACAAACCTGTAAAGACATTATTACCTTTTACAGAAGAAAACGTGGGTTCAGACAAGCTGTTTTCCTCGAGGATCTCTGACGAGTTATCAGGACTAGGATTTATACCCAACTTCAATTATTTCTTTTACACCACAGCCCTCTCTAATGGTGGCATCAAGATAGTTATAAAAACACGTACTGCCTAAACTGTTACATCTTTCCATCTTATACAAAACCACTGGCATTTGGCTGGATTCCTCCAGGGGACACAGCTCATAAAGTTTTGGCTTTAAGGTTCCCTGCACAATCCAGAAATTTCTTTTGTAATATTTCTATAACTCTTTCTTCCATTCTCTATTAAGATACACAAAGCTAAATTAAAGATTTAACTCCACAGAATGTCACCAAAGTGATGGAATAAGATGAAAAATGGTTTGCAGTCTCTCAAGTACAACTTAATTCAACAAATGTTTCTTAAGCAACTACTATATACAAAGTATTTTGCTATGCTCTGGGGATAAGAAACTGTTCCTCTCAATGGGTTTATATTCTTGCGGCGTGAGGTGGAAAGGGAGATAGAATATGTGCACAGTTAAGAAAACATGAGATTAATTGAGGGGGTAGAGGACACTATATAACTGAGGGAGAGACAAATGATGAAAGCCTTCACTTAGGAGATAACATCTGATCTCCACTTTAAGGAAGTCAAGGATTCCAAAGGTGCAGGGGTCAGAACAGTGCGCTCTAAGCATGGGGGCAGCTTGTACACTGGCTTTTCTTCCGTAAACTGAAGAATTCATTCTAAGTTAAGGTCACAAAGATTAGTGCATCTCAGCAAAAAGAATACCAAAATGGGTATCTCTGAATAACTATGACATAACCTTGTTGATACCAAACCTTTCCCTTGTGTACATTATACTGACATCAGCATAGTTCTAGAACAATTGGGAGTTTGGGGCTCTGCTAATTTTACCACGCTCACTGGAGCATTCTCATTTAAACTGAAAACCAAATTCACTTTTATCAGGCTGAGAAGACACATCAAATTTACCACAATTATCAACTTTAATGAGAGATAATATACTAGTTCTGAAAATCAAATCAAATATTTAAGTATCCTTCATATTTTCCCCTTGTTTTAATTTTCTATGAGTTATGACAGTGATATAAAGGGTTTAAACCTAGTTTTTACTCCAAAGTTTATGCCCAGTTCCACTGCAATCAAACTTCTGCCTCCAACTTTCAGTATTTTACATTCCCTAGTGAGATTTAGGGCAGTTTCCTGTGGCAGGGGGCAGCACAGTGCAGTGGGAAGACCCCCGACCTGGAGTCCAAGGACTGGGGCTTGAATCCAATCTCTGGCAATCTCTACCCCTGTGAACCCTAGCAATCCACTTCAAGTCTCCAGGTCTCAGTTTCCTCACCTGTAAAATGAAAGGGTTGGACGAGATGAGCTAAGATAGCTTCCCATTGCAAATCTATGGTGCTGATGTCATCTTTATCATCATACGTGTTGATATCTCTTACCCAGAGCGTTACACTGTTGACTAGTATTCTAGACATGAATCTTTTTATACCGTGTTTATAAGAACCCTCAGTCTTCTGAAGAACGAAATTATCATCATGGCTTTCAAGACTTCATCAATTGCCCTGATTTTTGAAAAGAAAATCCAAAAGATTTCTGAACAGTTGAGATAATCCACCATTAATATATTGTGTCTGTCTTAGGTTTATGAGCCAGGTCTTTTGACTGCTCCTTATACTCAGTCCTGCTGCTTCTCTTTTAAATTTCAATTTTAAAAGACAACTTATTAGGCACCCCGGTAGAGAGCTCTGAAGCAGCCTCTTTCTTCAATGTTTCTCTCTTGTTCTCAGCGATTCTCTCAGCTCCCAATGCAGTCACTGCCATCAGACCCTACCGCTTGGGGACACTGCTACCAATGGGAATTCCAGATCTTCTGAACTTTTATTGTTTATAAGGTCATCACCTGGTCAATGGGGAGGAAAAGTGAAATTCTATCCTCCCTTTGTCCCAGAGGAAATTCCCTTAACTACTTAACTCCTTGCAGCCAGATAGCCAGATGTTGAACAGGCTTGCTATATAGCGCCATAGGAGCTGCGTTATGACTGCTGATCTCCAAGCAACCACAAAATATTTCCTGTGCAGCACCTTCTGATTTAAAACAATGATCAAAGGACTGCACTTCCAAACTGATTAAGGACTTGTTCATACCTGGATTACACATCTCAGTGATTCAATCCATAGGCCTGGGACCTTTGTGTTTAATTGGGTTGGGGTGGACTCTGCCCTTATAAATATTAAAAAAAATTATTCAAAATGCATTATTCATAACTCCTAAAACTGAAATCCACAGGTTGAGAAGACTACGTTCTGTGTTTATATCAAAGAAGAAATCCTTTTTTGAGGAAAAAGAAAAAAGTGTCACTGACTAGATGCTCATATTGGACCGTTTTAAGTGTCATGAAAACTGGTTAGTAAATTTGCAGTATTTGAAGGACTATCATATAAAAGATTTGTTCTAGAGTGTTCCCAAAGGTAGAATTTATACTAAATGGATGGGCATTAGAAGAAGGCAGATGTCAGCGCAACGTTAAGAACCTTCTAACTAGAGCTAGCAGTGACACCAGGATACATCATGAGGTGCTTAAGCAGGGCCATCTGTCACGATTTTGTGGAAAGGATTACAGTTTCAGGGAAGGGTTTACTAGGTCAGTAGTGTCAAAATGACAAAAACAATTCCCAGACCCATGAATATTGACTTAGAAAACCACAGATTAACATTATCGATGTTGTACTGCACTTCTATTACACATTTCTCAATTACAATTTCTTGGGGAGGAGAGCACTTGAGGAACGTTGTCCTTCAGGCCTCAAGTTTGATATCTCTGGACTAGAGGATTTCTAAGGTCTCTTCTGGCTGCTGTCTTTATGACATTTAATCTACCCTATGCCCTATTATAGTATGGAAGGTCATCAGATTTTTGACTTGTGTTCTTGGGCTCAGTCTTCTTTGTCCCCCAAGACTGACAACTATGTGACTCGTTACTAACATAAAACTAACTTGAAGTAATTACTTCACAACCTATGGCTTTTAAAATTGGTGTTAGCCTATGTAATAGAAATCACTGGTAGGATACCAATAAAACTGATCAATGAATTTCAAAGAAAAATCATAAGACATAGTTAAACTTCAACTTTTCCAAGACTAATTTGGCCAAATGGCCAAATATTTCAAATTTTTACATCCTGTTGACAAAACATAAATGAAGCTGAACTTCTGAAGTAGCAGGCCAGCCAAATATGTAGTTCAGTATAGTTGTGGCCTGCTTGTTAACATCAGTTCGTTCCAGTTTTCAGTGTGAGTTCATTTATCTTCTAGGGATAGTGATAAAGTTAGGATTAGGAACTGGACCTGTGATTTCATTGGCTTAAGGAACTCTTGATGAAGAATTTTAATCTTAGCTGGGCCACTGAGAGGTTTTAGGTGTATTGCCCGGATCTCGCATCCAGGAGATGCCCCTTCTCCTATGTGCACATCTTATGGGCCCTCTTACCCTCATTAAGTAATGCAAATACAATCCCCTGCATATGTGGACAGGGCCCTTTTCAATATAGGAAATAAGTATGTATTTTAAAATAATGTAGGCCTTATGCTATTTGTTAAATTTCCAGTGCCCATGCTGTTTTGAAGATATCTTCATTTCTGTAGCTGTGACCCTACAGATAGAGCCATCCTTCCCCCAAATATTGAATTTAAATTCAAAATATAAATGTAAAATACACTTGTAAATTAATGTATATTTATGTGTGCTATTTTCCCAAGTAGCCATTCTTATTATAAGTCTATATTTATTAGTGAGGAGGCAAATATTTGAAATACAACTTCAAACAACCAATAAGATGAAGCAGCCTAAATCAGAGATGAAGGTGTTTTTTTCTGTCTATGAGGGGAGAACTGAAAAATCATTCTGCTGCTATCATACTGTGTGCTGGAATCAAAAGTTGGGCTTCTTAGAAAATGAGTCACAAACTGGTATGAAACTAGATCTCACACTGGTAAATACTGGGAGAATTAACAACCGTGTTCTTAGCCTCAACATCCATGCCCCATTTGTTTATGAATCAAAAAATTCTTCAATAAATTTAGCTTCAGATATAAACATTTTTATGTGGGCTGCCTTTCTTTTCTCTGGTGTGACCACTTGTCTTACCACAAAATCATTCATTTACTGATAAATGACAGGCAAAGTAGACAAGAGAGTCTGATTCTTTCTCCTGCCCCAACAAACTTCCCCAAACCTTCAAACTGTTAGGCCTACCCAGAAATACTCTTAAAACTGTCCATATAACATCAATAATTTTAAGTGCACAAAAGATATCAAACTTACTATGTGAATTCAAGATTCATAGGAAAATCAGTCAGGATATCTAATAATTTTGAAGAATTCAAGTAGGAAAATTATTCTGTTTTCAAGCCTTTAGAAAAGTAAATTTAATTAAAAGAAAGTAAAGGAAAATAATCTTGCATAAGTAGATAATCTTGTTTCTAAAAATTCACTTTGCCCATAACAGACAAATGTAGCCAAAAAGCCCTTTTCCACTATGCAAATTAAAGGACAAAATTTCTCGAAATAAGTTTGAAGGAGAAATTAACATATGGGATTAGTCTTATAACTGACACTAAAAATATTTTACATTTGCCTTCAAGAGCAAAGGCTACTACGGTAACTGTGACATAGGTTCTCTGCACAACTTGACATTACTGTATTCCAGGAAGTATTCTCAAGGAAGCTCTAAGACCAGGAAGGGTCATTTGGATCTATTCCAGTATAGACCCAGTTTGTACTAGATGCAAAAATGGGGAAAGAAGGGATAAGAAAGTAAAAATATTCCAAAATTTCTAAATACCTACAATAAATACTTCATTCTCACATATTTATAAATGTAAAAATATGACTGGCATATATAAATATTGGAAAACATACATTTGGTTACCATGTGCATAAATCATTAATTTAATTATGTTTTCTATTCTAAGGATTTTCCAATACCTTCTAAAATACAAAGCCTTTTCATAACTATATGGATACAACAATCAATATGACTGGTCCCTTCTTTTAATCTAGATAGAAGCAACAGTCCTATAACCATGAATACAATCTTATAAAGAAATTAACTTCATTATTTCTCAGGAAAGGTCTATACATTACCACCTTTCAAAGCTTGTTGCTTTCTGGAGCCATTAATTTGGAGGGGTTCAGTACAGAAAGGAATATGCATTATATTTTTTCAGCTAGAATAAAATTATACACCCAGCAATAAATCAAAGTCTTAAAATTCTAAAATTAACAGCGTATAACAACCATTTTATACTATACAAGGGACTCAAGATCATTTTATAAATTAATTTAAAATTTTAGAATGTTCTAACTTGGCAGAGAATCATTGGTGGAATGAAATCACAAAAGCAAAACAAGCTTAAACATTACTTTCTTTTTTCTTTTTCTTTCTGTTTAAAGACATTCTAACTTAAGAAAACATTTCATCCTCTCTCTTAAACATGTTCCTTTCACATCCATAAGTCTTCTCACACTTCTACAGGATGTTCTTTTAATGTTGGATGCCATACCCATTTTCTTGCCATATATATCATTCCAGATGCAAGGGTTGGGGGGATGGGGAGTTGATGGGGAGAATCATTGACATTTAAAGGAGTGAATGATAGGGTTTCCAGACCTTGTAAATAATGAAAGTTCGGTAGACACATTTTTTTATAATGGCAGACAGTTAAGTTCAGAAGGGTTAAAAGGAGACAAGACTAATAACATTCAATTTAACCTTTTTTAAAAGCTTTATTACATGCTTATATATGTACTGTTATTCAGATAGGTTTTGAGTTCCTTAAGTCAGAGATATTTGATTTCTTTGAAAAAAGATCTCATGATTTAAGTTTGACATTATAGCCTAACTAACAAACTTGGTTTCTTTCTAAATATGGAGAATCTATAAAGTAAATAAAGGATTTTATGTGTGTGATTTCACCATAATTTACCAACTGAGTTGATGGACCCATTCAAGTACATGTCAGAACTTACATATCAACATGAGCACTGCTTTTTTTGTGGGGAGATGGGCAATTAGCACTGCTTTTTTTTGTGGGGAGATGGGCAATTTCTTACACTGCTATTATTTTCAAAACTTTCTTTGAACTCATCTTCAGAATGACCTTCAGAATCTATTACAAACTACACAAGGAAATTATTCATTACTTTATAGTTATACTTATTTTTTTGAGGGAATTGTGAATATAGACGAAATTACCCAGACTGAGCAACTGCTTTATTTACCTGACTTGGCTCTGAATGATTTTTGTCTCGTTTTCTAAACTAAATATACCCTCAGAGATTGAAGGATACTTCACTACCTCTGTATCACCTCCATCCCCCACACTAGACTATTTCAGTTTCCTTAGGTAGAAAAGAGTTGTAAGTGATTTACCAGATCCCTTTTATTACACATTACTGTTTAGAATCCAGAGTTGCCACCACTGTTGGAAAGGTCACGTAGCTGGATGGATTCTTTCTTACGGCATGTTAAAATTAGTTGGGATTCTCAGTCATTTGTCTGTTTGTTTGTTTGTATTTTTAATCTCAGATGAGGAACTTGAACTGAGAAAGCAAAATTTATGACATGTGCCTGGTGGCTATGAATTCCCCAACAAATCTTCTCCCTATAAATCTACAACCAACTGTGGCTCTGTAGTTTTCTTTTGGCATATAAATCTTTCCCCCGCTCAATTAGCCCTTAGAAAATTCTCCAAATGTAGCCTTGAAGTGTAAATCTCACAAACATAGCTTTGAAGTGTAACTCTCTTAAGTTTATCTCTGTAAAACTTTGTTTCTCCTTCCTTAGAGTAATGTCTGAAATTCTGCCTCCACCTTTGACAATTGTAAAAACCAAGAATTATTTTGTCTCCCTGATGTAATTAAAACTATATATGCCTTGTAAACCCCTCTGATTGAGATTTTGAGTATTTTTTTTAAAATTCCGGACCTGTGCATTAAGCATAATAAAAACCTGGGTTTTAACTCCTATATTTCACTGTTGATCGTTTTGATTGGCAGCAGTACTTAACAGACTTCATAGGATTCCTCCCCAACCCCAAACAATAAATGATAAAATCACAGGAAGATATACAAATTCATGTTCTGCCTTTCATGGCCCATCTTACCCACCAAATGCAGATGCTTCTTTTTTATGATAAAATTCCCTTAAGGCCAACTGGTCTAAGGAGTGAGTCCTTAAATTTATGGGAGAGAAGGGATTAAGGAGAGGCCCCTTCACAGCTTGTGAAACAGTGTGGATGAAAGTCAGACTTCAACTCCTGGACATATACAGTATGGGTTACTTAAGTACACAAAGGCCTAAATGTTTAAACATCCTCTAATGAGGAACTATGTGTGGCCCCATGAAAGAATCCTACTGGCTATCCTAAAACTCTCAAACAGGAAGTATTTGATGATATTTGAAAGCAGACAAAAAAACTTAAGATGTCACAAATCAAAACAAACATGGTCAAAAGGGTAGGAATGTTTTAGAGAATGGGAAAAAAATAATTTATATCTAGCTACAAAACAGGATTTGAAATTCGGCTTTGATATTCAAATCACTAAATTAAGGTAACTATAGAAGAATAAATCCTATGTAGCAAAATTCTACATAAATTACTTTGTATTATTCAACTTAATCTGTGTGCTCTCACAAATTTGGCACTGAAATTCCTAGCCAAATTATGGCTAACATTTCTTTTGCATTTCAGTGTTACACGATTCTTTTCCCCTTTTAAAATAGAAATTTCAAAAGTGTTGTAAATAATTCCCCTTTACATGCCTACTGGACGTAGTCAGCACTCAATAAATGTTTACTGACTGACTGACACATGCATTTTTAAATAGCTTTGTGTTGAGAAACTGAATTAAAAAAGAACTAAGATGTCTTGGATGACTAATTTGGCTGAGGGCTACAGGGGTTCAAAACCTGGTAACACACAACTGTAATATACACCAATATTACATTTGGTGTGTATTAGACAACAGCTTGGTCTAATTTGAAAATTCTATGATTAATTATTCAATTGTTGAGCGTCTACATGTATTATAAGCAGATAAAATAAATTTGAAAAAAAATGTCTTGAAGCTATATAGCTATAATCATAGCAACTAACTTACCACGGCTTCCTTTTTCTCTATTTTCCCCTGAAACTTAACTTGGAGAGAGCTGTTTCTTTAGCATGGCAGAAGCAGAAACAATCAATGAACAAGTGTTTATTAAGGATCTGCAATGTGCCAGGCACTGGACTAAGCTAGGGGAGTCAGATTTCAAGGGGCTGAAAAGTGAACATGGGTTAAAGAAGTAGAGGAAGCAAATGTTCTTATCAAAAGTTTTTAAGTAAAAAGACAAGATATAGGACAACCATCTGAGGGAATCAAGGGAAGAATTGGTTTTTTTCTTAGTGATAAAGGAGACGTGGACATTTCATTTTTTTAAACTTTTTTTAAATTTTCCTTTTTTCAAAATTCTGAACTTTAACATCAAATAATATAAAACTACAAATAATATATTCTTCTATTTCTCTACATTGCTCATTTAAGAAAACATTCTTATCTCTCCTTGCTATTCTCTGGAATTCTGCATTCAGTTGGGCATATCTTTCCCTTTCTCCTTTCCCTTTTACTTTCCTTCTTTCCTTGGCTATTTGTAAAGCCTCCTCAGACAGACATTTTGCTTTCTTGCTCTTCTTTTTCTTTAGGATTTTTTTTGTTGCTGCCTCCTGTACAATATTGTGGACTCTATCCACCAGATCTAATCCCTTAAATCTATTCATCATCTTCACTTCATATCACAAGGGATGTTATTTAGGTCGTATCTATAAGGTTGGATGGTTTTCCCTACTTTCTCCAATTTAACTCTACATTCTACAATAAGAAGCTCATGATCCGATCCACAGTCAGTTCCAGGTATTGTTTTAACTGACTTTATAGAGCTTCTCCACCTTTGGCTGCAAAGTATATAGTCAATCTGATTTAGATACTGACCATCTTTGATGTCCATGTATAGAGTCACCTTTTAGGTTGTTGATAAAGTGGCCCTTGAGTTATATTGACAAAATTTTATTAGTCTCTGTCTTGCTGCATTTTGTACTCCAGGGGCAAACCTGCCACACACACACACACACACAAACACACATACATACATACATACGTACATGTATATACACATATACATGTAAATATACACACATGCACACTATATATATTAAAAGACAAAAATGATATGGATTTAACAGAAGCAAAAGAGATTAATAAGAGGTGGCAAGAATACACAAAAGGAATATACAAGAAAAGATCTTAACATCACTGATACCTGGGATGGCATGATTATTGATCTAGGGCCAGACATCCTGAAGAATGAAGTCAAGTGGTCCTTAGGAAGCATTGCTAACCATAAGGCTTGTGGAGGTGATAGAATTCCAGCTGAGTTATGATAACACCTTAAAAGATGATGCTGTTAAAGTACAGCTCTCAATATGCCGGCAAATTTGGAAAACACAACAGTGGCCACTAGATTGGAATAGATCAATTTACATCCCAATCCTAAAGAAAAGCAATGCCAAGGGCAATGCCAAATTACTGAGCAATTGTGCTCATTTCACATGCAAGCAAGGTTATGCTTAAGACCCTGCAAGCTAGGCTTCAGCAATATGTGAACAGGGAATTACCCGAAGATCAGGCTGGTTTTCAAAGAGGCAGAGGAACTAGAGACCAAATTTCCAATAGTTGCTGGATTATGGAGAAAGCAAGGGAATTTCAGTAAAAAAAAAATCTACTTCTGTTTCACTGACTACATTAAAGCTTTTCATTGTGTGGTTCACAACAAAATGTGGCAATCCTCAAAGAGATGAGAATACCAGAACATCTCACCTGTCTCTTGAGGAAGCTGTGTGCAGGCCA
Source organism: Trichosurus vulpecula (assembly GCF_011100635.1). Lineage (NCBI taxonomy): Eukaryota > Metazoa > Chordata > Mammalia > Diprotodontia > Phalangeridae > Trichosurus > Trichosurus vulpecula. The sequence continues at coordinate 432,614,540 of NC_050574.1, read as the reverse complement.
AGAAGTAACAATTAGACTGAATATGAAACAACTGATTGGTTTAAGATTGGAAAAAGAGTACAACAAGGCTGTATATTGTCACCTTATTTATTTAACATGTGTGCAGAGTATGTCATGCAAAATGCCAGGCTGGACAAATCAAAAGCCAGAATTAAGATTGCCGGGAGAAATATCAACAATCTTAAATATTCAGACAATACCACTCTGAGCAGAAATTAAAGAAGAATTAAGAAGCCTCTTGATGAAGGTGAAAAAAGAGTGCTAAAAACTAGCTTGAAGCTGAACATCAAAAAAACTTAGATCTTAGCAACTGGTCCCATCACTCACTGACAAAAAGAGAAAGAAGTAGAAGTAGTGTCAGATTTTATATTCTTGGGCTCAAAGATCACTTTAGATATGAAATTAAAAGATGCAGATCTGGACAGCATACTAAAAAGCAGAGATATCACCTTGTCAACAGAGGTCTGTATGGTCAAAGTTAGAGTCTTTGCAGCAGCTATGCATGGCTGTGAAGATTGGACTATAAGTCCAATAAGCTGAGGCCCACAGAATCAACGCTTTCACGTTGTGGCGCTGGAGAAGACTTATGAGAGTCCTTTGGACAGCAAGGAGATCAAGTCAGTCATTACCTAAATTTATTGAGGAAGGACAAATGCTGAAACTGAAGCTTAAATGTTCTCGCCACATAATGAGAAGACAGGACTCAATGGAAAAGATCTTGATGTTGGGAAAGACTGAAGGCAAAAGGAAAAGGGGACGGCAGAGGATGAGATGGATAGATTTATCATGAATGCAACAATTAGGAGCTTGGACAGACTCCAGGAGATAGTGGAGGACAGAAGGGCCTAGTATGCTACAGTCCATGAGGTCACAAAGGGCTGGACACGACCAAATGACTGAAAAAACAACAACAAATAATATAAAACTATTTTTATATAAAACTGCATATCTCTATTATGTAAAGCCGACTTTTCTTTTTGTGTATGTAATATATTCATCACAGAACTTTCAATATTGTCTTGTTTTCTGGACTTCCTGATGTTTGGAGACCTGATCACTTCTGTAGGCTGAGGGGAAGGAGCCAATGGAGGTGCACCTCGATGATGCTTTTACAGAACAGAAAGTTATACCTAAAGGGCCACAAAACACTGAGCGGGGAGGGTCAAAAGGTGTGTCTTGGTATCAGTCGATTCAGGCCCTTGGACAGTATGCACTTAAGAAGCCTATGACCTCTTAGCTCCCATGATACGGATGACTGAGACCGGTGATAGGGAACAACAAGAGTGTTGGAAGTATCCTTACATATGCTGTGGAACTGATGATCCCAGTGCTATACAGAGTCAGAGTTCATAAATATTTATTAAGTACCTACTACAGGCTGTTGTTGGTCCCTCATTTTCAAAGATCAGTAATGAAGATCAGGGTGATGTCTGGACTTGTACATGAATTGGATTTAAGTGGGGCAGAGTTGCACAGTAATCAGTCTCAATTCCTGAGTCATCCAGTGGCAAGACCACTGGCGATGACTCGGGATGCAGCGGATGACCTTGGCATCTTTGATGTCTGACCAAGCTTTAAGCACTGCACAGGACCTGCTCCAGCTGTCTTGATGGCCATTGGAACAAATTGTTCTCATCTGCCCATTGCAGAGGGAGAAGTCTTCACATACTTTGGGAAGAAATCCTCTATCTCACCAATGGGCTTGAAATCTATCAGTTACCCTCTGCCAAGAAGGTTCTACTGAGGTATGGTCCCTGGGCATGCTACAGCTTCTTGGAGCCACAGGTGAGAGTTGTTGAGAGCCAGGCAGACACCAAAAGTAAATGAGCAGCCCTGAAAAGGGCTCAGCAAGCCCTCATACCGGAGTCACTAGTCCTCCCTGAACAATCCATACATCTCACACCATGGGCAAGACACTGTGCTAAAGGCATAATGCAGTCCTGCCGCTGTAATAGGAAATGATCTCAGGAGGTATGAGTTACAGAGTTGATTTCATCTTGTAAGATGATGAGTTTCCGGAGAGGATGAAGTCCAGGAGAACAGCCAAGTGGGAAATGATGAGGCGAATGCCCTGAGCACCTTCCTCAAATGTTGGAGGGTCTGGGAGGAGCTCTCCAATCTGCTCTTCATTCTCTTCAACCAGAGGGAGAGAGAGGCCCCACTCATCAGGATTGTTCTCACATTAAAGTTACTACAATGAACTGTCCCCCGACATTACTCTCTCTCTTTTAAGAAAACTGTTTAGATTATGGTGGTTTTAAATTATTTATATTAAGCTCTGCCTCCAGTAAAGCTTAAGTTAGGGCTTTTTTTTTGTAAAAGATTATTTAGTGGTGGATAGTTCCCCAAAATATTTTTTGAAGCTTACCACAAAGGGATGGGATGTGGTAAGAACAACTCTTGTTCTATGTAGGCTGAGCTGCAGCTTCCTTTCAGGTCCCTGGCTTCCTTTATCCCTAAGACATAAAGGCTCAGCTCTTGGGGAGGTGGTGTCAAAGGCTTTGTCAAAGCTCCTCCTACCATCCTGGGACTGCCTTCCTGTAATAAGGGCCTGGCTACAAGTAGTGACCAACTGTGGAGGAAGAAGGGAGAAATATTTTTGAGATAGTATCCTTTAGAAATTGTATTATTTTAATCTTTATCAGTAAACTTGTTTTCATTGAATTTCATAGTCAGGGAGTACCTTACTGCATCTTTACCCCAGAGCCTAACCCACTAGATAGGCCCAGGATAGGCCTGGCCCAGAATACCTACATGTGACAAGAACAAAAAAAGGACTTTATATAATGTGGTGCAATGTACAGCCTTAATAAAAATGCCCTGCTTTAATGATCGATAGCCAGTGAGATCCTTGTAATCTAGGAGGTAAAACTTTAGGAAGAAATTGCAGTTTCCAAGTCGTAAGGTGTGTGTGGGGGGGGGGGGGTGTTACCCTATTTTCTAAAAGGTTTCTTTCTTTATTCAACAAAGTGACAATACTAAAATAAAATAGTGACCAGCAGCTTCATTTTGTCAACAATTTTTTAAGCAGATAACACTGAAAGTGCTTACACTTCCCGTAACTATTGTCATAACTATATGACAAATATCGTCTATTCCTGTATATTTACCTTACATGATTAAATATACATTTCCCCTGAAAGACAGTGTAAGCTGCTCTACTAGCAATCAGACGTATTCTCCAAGTTTCCCGCTTGTTAATTTTTTTCCCTTTTCATTGGAACAATACATCCACGGAAAATATAAAATATTGTAATAGGCTTTAAAAATAAAGGATTATGTCACTTTAGATAATGCAATGCAAGTGTCTTGCTGTGTAAGCCATATGGTCTTGCCTTGTCCTTCCTTATTTCCAATGGTTTTCTCTTAACTGCTTTCAGGATTTAGATACTGAAGATTAAAATCAACTATACACTGATTTGAATGAGGTCATCATGTCCTTCTCATCATTTTTAGGTAAAACAAACATCTGAGTTACAGTAATATCAGGTAGAAACACACTCTCCTCAAGTCAACATGACCAGAACAAGAACCTAGGAGAGTAATTTGCTTCTAAAACAAAAAACTTAACTTGAAAACAAAATTATCAAACATGAATTAACTCAACATTTGGAAGTATTTTAGATCTAATGTAAATTTAATGTTAAAATGCAACTACTACAGTGTATTTATTTAACCTTTCTTTTTACTTACCAACCAATGACCTACCTCAAGGTCAATGAATCTTTAGAGAGACCATCACATCCGTCTTCCAACAAAAATATAAATCAATCCGTGCCAGGAGCTCAATGCCTGCTACAGCAGACGTAAACAAGGGCAATCAGTTTTTGCAAACCTCTTAAAGAAGCTTGCAGCCGAACTGATTAAATTAGAATAATTCAAAATCAAACAAAATTATCTTTTGCTATACCTAATTTTATGACCCAGTTCATACTTTGGAGCAAGAGCTCCTGCCCTTTTTATGGCAAATGTAAGCTCTCTTATTCTTGCTTCTTTGTAAAAGGAATCTTTGAGGCCTAAAAGGAAAATTTAACATGACTCAGGGACATTTTTTAACTGTATCCACCCTTCTCAGTCACTTAATACATCCCCTTTGAGTTACCAGACTGTCAGTGTTAAAATGTGAATGTTGTGTTTACAACAACTAGAATAATTTTCACAATGCAGGTCATATGAATAAAGTGCATTGGTTGTTTTATTTTTAATCCTTTTAACTTTAGAGTTTTCTGTGCTCTTGAAGAAAAGACAGAAAACCTCCAATTGTCCTCTTAATCAATTTTAAAAATATCCACACATAATAGTTGACATTTATATGTGGTGTTTTCAGGTTAGTCAAGCACCTGAAGACACTGAGAATCAGACAAATCATTTACCCTAGATCATCCATCTAGCATCGTGTAAGCAGAATTTGAACCCAAGTCTCCTGACTCCATATCTAGTGTTCTTTCTCATTCACCATGATGTCTTTATTTCTCCTTTATTTTTAAATACATTGTCTAAATTAACGTCTATTTTGTAAATATGTTTGTGTACATGTTCATATAGAGCTTCAGTTTTCATAGATGAAGAAAATGAGGTACAGAGGTTAAATGACATACCCCCCAGGTCACACTTAGGTTATTAGAAAAATCAGAATCATGTGTCCTGTTAAGATACAAATATATAATAACAAGAGCCCTTTCCCTTATCAAAGAATATGAATAAACAGTTTTACAAAGAGTAGAAAAGTACGTTCATTAGTTGCTGGAGCAAAGACCAAGCATGACTTCAAAAGCACGATGAAACATGACCCTCACCCCCTGCTAGAAAGTTGATGAATTAGAGGTAACACATTTTGACATTGGGTAGACCAGTGAGTTTGACTTCAGGATTCCCAGCAAAATTATAGAATGTCATTAAAAAGATGGTCTACGAGCACTTAGAAAGTAAAATAGTGAATCATCAAGAAAGTCAGCATGAATCATCAAGAAAAAAATCATGCATGCCAGAAAAACTTTATTTCCTTTTTTGATAGAGTTACTAAACTAGTAAATGAGTGAAATTCTGTAATTATTGCCTATCTGGACTTTAACAAGGCATTTGACAAAGTTTCCCGTAGTATCCTGGAAGACAAAGGGAGATAAGGTCTGGGTAATTGCATACTTAGGTCAAATTGAGACTGAATAACTAGGCCCGAAGAAAAATAATTTAGTCGATCTTATCATCCCGGAAAGTGATCTCTAAGAGAGTGTCCCAGGGATCTGCCCTTGGTTCTTTGTTGTTCAACACTTTTACCAATGATTTAGATGAAGAAATTAATAGATGGTATACACATTAAATCTGCAAATGATATGAAGCTAGAAGGGACAGCTAACACATTGGATAAGAGGCAGGATCCAAAATGATGTTGCAGGCTAGAATGATGAGTCCAAACTAAGAAGATGACATTTGTTAAGGAAAATGCAAAATCTTACACTTGGGGTAAAAACTATGTTCACAAATACAGGATGCAGAGGGATGAGTATACAACTGATTAATGTGCACAAGAAAGAGGGGAGGGAGTTTTAGTAGACTTCTGGTTTAACACGAATCAACAGTGCGTCAGCATGAGCCAAAAAATGCCTCACAATTTAGGTATAGTTCACAATGAGAGAGGTGCTAGCTGTCCTAGTGTGTTCTGCCCTGGTCCCATAATATCTGAAGTACCATAATTTGTTGTGGCTGCCACATATTAGGAAGGAAATGGGTAAACTGGTGTGCAACCAGAAAAGGGCGACCCGTATCATGAGCAAACATGCGAAGATCAGCTGAAGGAACTGAGGATACTTGGCATGTAGAAAAGAATTAGGAAAGTTACGATAGCTCTAGTCAAGTTCGTAAAGGGTTGTCACGCAGAAGGAAGATTTGTCTTGTTCTGTTGTGCCACAAATGGCAGAACTTGATAGAAGTTAGCAGATTTTAGCCTGAATAAGCAACAATTTACTAACCATTAAAGGTGTTCAAAAGCAGAAGGGTTTCTTTGGGGACAGTGAGTCACGTATCACTGGAGAACTTGAAGTAAAAACTGGATGACCTCTTGTTGAGTTGTTACAAGGTGGATCCCTGGATATGTATGGTCAGGCAGGGATGTGATGATCTTCAAAATCTGACAGTCTATGATTCTATTATTTGGCTCGGTGCATTATATAAACTTGTATAAGTTAAAATTAAAAAAATTAAACTAGTGCAAATGACATTGGAATAATTATTTCTGGAATCAATGGGGGAGAGGGGGGAAGAATTCCACTAGAAGTTGGTAAAAAGGCAGAGTAGAGATTAAAAGGGAAGCCAAAGCTCTCACTTAGGATCATAGGATTACAGATTTAGAGCTAGAGGGAAACTCAGATGCCAACACCTCTTGTATTCACATCTTTATGACAATTTCCTAATAGCAGCAAAAGAGTGGAGACAAATTCTTATTAGTTTCTTATGGCCCTAGCCCATATACTACAAAAAGTTACCAAATGAATGATTCAGCTTCTGCTGACCACACTGTAATAGTGTCCATAGCACATGACTCAAAACCAAAAGTGAAAATGGACTAGGACTATAAGAAGAATGAATTAAAAGGGGATACTTACATGAATCAGTTCAGCCCTGGAGGTCAAGGACATTTTCATACATACCCATTCTAAAGCACATTAGGATCTTTAAAAATTAAATACATATGGGCCATTACATTAAAGGGCATTTTACACACACACACACACACACACACACACACACACACAAACACACACACACACCATACATGAACTCAAAACTCTACTCCAACCTTCTGTCCTTCAATTCATTCATTAGAGAGGTCCTCAGTATGTGAAGTTAATTGGTAATGGGAAAAAGCACACTTTTTGACAGTGAATCCATTAAAAAAAAAGCCAGAAGCCAACATTTCATCATAAAAGTAGTGAGGAAAATAGGTTTATTTGGGCCTTTATCTTAAAAAATATGAGTTTATTTTATCCTGGAAATGAGTTTATTTTATCCTATGGTTAGTAAAATTTAGAGTTCAAATAGCTTCAGAGACAAAGTTGCGTTCAGCCCTACCTCTGACACATCCTAGCCATATGACCTGGACAAGTCACTTAAACCTCTCAATGCTCTAGGCAACTCTCTCAGACTATAAATTTCAGGGAAGGTGATAACTTGAATTGGTAGAGGGAATTTCCTTACCCAGGAGTTCCCTAAACCAATAAAATCATAAGCCCAGTCCCAATCACTTAATTAAATGTAGATTATAATTACAACCATATATAAATTCTTTGAAAAAATGAAAAGTTTAGACTTTTAGTGTATAACTAAGTGCATAGTAGCATAATATACCATCTTTCAAATCACATTTGACTTTCACACAAGATCACAGAGCCCACTGTTTCAAAAATATTTTAGAGCTTCTCAAAGTTGCCCAAGGATCCTTGTTAATCCTTTAAAATGTAAATCCTTCTCTTTTGAAGCATCTACTTATAATGAATGACTGACCAATAAGGATATTGATATAGTGGACAGAGAGAGAAGACAGTGTTAAGTGGAAAGGAATGTTTGCATGGAGAATATTTTAGAAGTGGACACTTCATTAATTTTCATATTATAATGACTTTTGCTGCTACACAGCCACAAAGGAAGGCAACCTAGTGTAGTGGTTAGAGAACCACTTTCAGAATCAGGAAGAACTGTGCCTCTGACACTCTGGCAAAACACTTAATGTCTCAGTACCTCCATATCAAAAGTGTCAAATTCAAGGGCTAGAATCCAAAAAACTCTCAAGTGTAGCCAGAACCAGACTGAAACATAACTGGGAAATGTTTAACAAAACAAATAAAAATACAACATAGATAATGTTAACTTGTGGTTTTCTCAGTTGATAAATGGTCAGGAGGAATGTTTCTATTTGAGTTTAACATTACTGTTCCAGACAACTATTTAAAATGAACACTGCAGAATAACTGCTCTACAAGGATTCAGATAACGAATATTTGGATAATAAGAAAGAATCCTTTTTAAGCTACTTTGAGAACAGTAGACTATCTGTTCTATTTTGCAAGGTGCTCTTCTATAACTTTTCTAGTTCTTGGTTCTCAGACTAAAAAAGATCCAGTTTGAAAGCCAATTTTTCTACTACTATTTCTTTAAGATGCTCCATATTCACTTATCTAAGGCACCTTGCAGTAACAATGCTAGAGGTCTAAGAACATCCCTTTTAGATTAGAGGTAGAGGGATAGAGATAGATATAGTTTAGGGTAAGAAAAAAGTTTTATATGTATTGTATTAAACGACTGATAAATATTTTCCAATCATCTACTCTATTTCAGGCCCCGCATTAGGTGCTGGGGCTACAAGGACGATGAATGAAACAATCCCTATTTGCAAGGAGTTTACAGTCTAATGGGGGAGACACGTACATATACAAATATACATAGCACAAAAATAAATTTAATAAATGCGAATATGTAAGTGTTAATTACAAGGTAGTAATAGAGAGAAGATACTAACATCTAGGAGAATCAGGAAAGGCTTCAAGCAGAAATATGATGCTTGACCTGTGTCTTGAAGGAAGAGGACTCTATTAGGCAGAGGTGAGAAAGGAGCACATTCATATGAAAAAATGCTCTAAACCACTATTGATCTGAGAAAGGCAAATTAAAACAACTCTGAGGTACCACCTCACATCTATCAGAGTAGCTAATATGACAAAAAATGGAAAATGCTAGATATTGGAGGGGATGTGGGAAAACTGGGACACAAGTGCACTGTTGGCTGAAAATAACAACCACCACCATAGAGTTTTCTTAAAATCAATATATGAACAAAGAAAGCTCTCCCACTATATCACTTTCTCAACTATGAGAATATAAAATAATGACTCAAAGGTGTTTCCACAAGGCTTTTATGTGGTCCATTTCTGGAATATAGATGCAATAAATTCAATTTAAACATGTCCTGGACACCTACTATGTGCAAGGGACAGCACTACAAAAATCACACAGACACCAACTAATAATAGGACTGTTTTCATTACTATAGTAGTGCAAGATGGCTGCAGAGAGGGTGTGTGAAGTTCTACGCAGTCATCAACTACCCTTCAAAACTGACCCCAGCTTGCAATTGCTTAAAATTGAAGTGTTACTTAATTATGGTTGGACAGAAAATTGTGAAGCTAATAATAACAAGGTTTTTTTTTTACCAAAACAATATTCATTTTCAAAGTGGCTGCCTGCTTTTCTGCCTATGCTATACATTTTAAGATCAGTACATCACCTGCCTCAGGGAGAATACTTCTATAAAGGTTGGATATTAAATTACTTTCACCTATCCATTTGCAGAACAGTGTTGTTTGGTTTTTTTTAAAGGCATATAGAATGGATATTTCATAACCAGATAACCAGAAGTGTATTCTGACAAAACAAAGATTGCTAACACTAGCTTATGCTGACAATGTAGGTAGGTCAACTTATCAAAATCTATTACTAATAATGACCTCTTATGTATGTATATGTTCAACATCTAAGTATGCTTTGATTCTCTCTTCTAGACTTTACAAGAACATCATTTATAAAAATCCACCTGGGCCTTAAGAATTAAAGATAGCAAAAAAGTACTGAAGTCTAATTCTACTCTACATGTCTCTTACCTTGGGGAAATTTTAGGGAGCTTTCTAATTCCATAGTCCCTTAAGTTCATTTCAAGTGAGCGTCTTTGCTATTAATGGATTGATGTGCCAAACACAGGCAATGGAGATACTGAGGAAGAGGTTTAACCACACCTGAAAGCCCACCTAACCACCTTTGTCTGTCCCATGGTGATCTTTCATCTTTTTTCCTATATCCCAAACTCCCCCACAAATTAGAAGTCTTCCCCTTCAATAGCCAAAATTTATTAATTATTTAATAATAATTATTTTAAAATTACATTTCTCAAGCAGGCTAAGGAATGAGAATGAGATGAGGTAGAACAAATTTAATGCCCAAGGCTCACATTTTAGATCAAACTTTCAAATTCTGAACTGCAGTGAGATTGAGCATGGAAGAGTATGGTCCTGACTGGACCTGCTGATTAGGAAGCCTATTTTGACAGCTTTGTTAAGGATGAATTTCTATAAGGACTCCACTTTCCTAAAATCTGAAACTACGGGTTACTAGGAGAAGAAGGTTAATTATTTGACTCTCTACCTCAACCATATACCCCTGCTGCTTTCCTCTCTCTGATCACCCAATTAATTTCATTGTCATTAGCACTTCCAGAGGCATGGAAGAAAGAGGGATGAATACCCAATTTTACTCATTAAATGTGACATAAGCTTTTTCTCTCCTTTTGAACTCCTATTACGCACTCCTCTCACATTTATTAAGGGCTACCTTGCATTATAGTTATTTGTATATGTTTCTTATTTGACCTAAGGTATCATACCTTAAATGTGAATATATCCCTTATAATACCTGACGCAGTGCTTTAAATATGAAATTTATGCACAGGTTAGCTCAGTTCACTAATGGAGCTACTAGATGAAGGTCAAATTTTACTCGCAAATAAACCAGTTTATTTCAGGAGTAGAGGCAGTAGAGCCAGCAAAAGAGAACCCTCCTCTGAGGCCACAGACAATATCCTTTGCTGCTCTGCCTGTTAGAATGAGTGTGTATAAGAGAACCGTAGGAGATGCGGTATGAGCTGTTACTACTAGAAAAACAACTCAAAACACATTTTCACCTAATGATGAGGCAGTACTATCGCTACATATGAAGAGGCTATGTCAGTATGGAAAAGAGCTTTCCAAAGTCCCTTTAAGTAAGACGTATTTTAAAGGACAGCAGTCAGTAAATACAAAAATATCATTATTTCTAGTGGATCCACCTTCTTAATATGATGAATCCTTGCTCTAACCTACTGGCACAGAATGCAACCTGGACCTACCGTCTCATTATATATGATTCTTATTCATGTATATGAATGAGCTGAGACATCAAAACAAGTAAAATGATGCTCTCCTTTTTCTCTTCCCACTTAACCAAGAAACAGTAAGAAAATGAGATTCTGTTAGGTTTTTTTTCCCCATCTAAGCTTTATGATCTCTTAACAAAAAAAAAAAATTAACTTAACATGGACCACCATCAACAGGCCAAGCACAAAAACTTGGATGATGAAACAATTTAATAAAAAATAAAAGGAAGAAATAAAATGGTAGCCTCTAAAAAGTAAATATGTGGTAAAGCCAATATGGCAGATTAGGAGCAGCCACCCAGTTGAAGTTTCCCAAAATTCCCCTTCAGACAACTTTAAAATAAAAATAAAATAAAACCTCAAATCAAATTTTGGAATGGCAGAGCCAACAAAAGTTCTGAGTACGACATTTCTCCAGCATAAGAAAACAGGAGGTCATCAGGAGAAGTCTGTGGCACCAGGGTGGAGGCCCTCCCAAAATCCATACACTGTGGTGGCAACAAAGGCCACAACAGAGACCACAGCAGCAGCAGCTTGGGGAGCTCTCAGACCAGAGATGATAAGGGGGTCAAATAGCTGGTCCGAAAGAGATTGCTGGAGACCCCTTTATAGGCACTGGGTACAGCTGGCACTGACTGGCAACTCTACTGTACAGCCACAGTTCTAGGTTACAGTGCCAGGGCAGAAAGGAGCACTTGGTGATCAGTCACAGGGAGCAGGGGCCCTTCCTGGATAAAGACCAGAGTGCAGACCAGGAGAGCAGTGACCATACCTTGCCCCAGGATCACACCACCTGGGAAGCCCCAAAAACTTACAGGACTAGCTCTGAAAGCAGCAGCACAAACCCACCACCTGATAAGCAAAGCCCAACTTTAACATAAAGTTTGAAGTCAAGAAGTAGGCTGGAAAAAAAGCAAACAACAATGAAAAAGAATTTGACCATAAAAAGCTACTATAGTGGTAGGAAAGACCTGCCATAAGGTCTTTCCAGGAAAGATACAAACTCAGAAGAAGACAACAATGTGAAAATAGCTATTTAAAAAGCCTCAAAGAAAAATGCTAATTCAACTCAAGCCCAACAAGAATCCCCAGAAGAGTTAAAGAAAAAGATAAGAGTGGTGGAGGAAAAAATGGGAAAAGAAATGAGAGTGATGCAAGAAAATTATGAAAAGACAATTAGCAGCTTGGTAAAAAGAGGCACAACAATACTGAAGAAAATATCATCGTAAAAACAGAATTGGACAAATGATAAAAGAGGCACAAAAATCCACTGACAAGAATTCTTTAAAAAGCAGAATTAACCAAATGGAAAAAGAGGTACAAAATCTTGCTAAAGAAAATAATTTCTTAAAAATTAGAATTGGGCAAGTGGAGGCTAATGACTCCATGAGATATTATGAAACAATGAAACAAAGCCATAAGAATGAAAAAATAAAAGAAAATGTAAAATATCTCATTGGAGAAACAAATGACCTGGAAAATAGATCAAGAAGAGATAATTTAAAAATTACTGGACAATCTGAAAGGGTCAAAGAAAGGGACTAGACATATTTCAAGGCATTATCAAGGAAAACTTCCCTGATATCCTGGATCCAAAGGGTAAAGCAGAAACTGGAGGAATCCATTGATCACCTCTTAAAAAAGATCACAAAATGAAAACTTCCAGGAACATTATATCCAAATTCCTGAGCTCCCAGGTCAAAGAGAAAATACTTCAAGCAGCCAGAAAGAAACAATTCAGATGTCATGAAGCTGCAGTCAGGAACACACATGATTTATCAGCCTGGAATATGATATTCCAGAAGGCAAAAGTGTGAGGATACAATCAAGAATAGCCTACCCAGCAAAACTAAGTGTAATCCTTTGGAGGAAAAATGGATATTTAATGAAAAAGAGAACTTTCAAGCATTCTTGATGAAAAGACCAGAGCTGAATTGAAATTGTGACATTCAAACAGAAGACTCAAGAGAAGCATAAAAAAATAAACATGAAAGAATAATCATAAGGGATTCAGTAAAGTTAAACTGTTTACATTCCTATATGGGAATATATTACATATAATGCCTAAGAATTTTATCATCACTAGGGTAGTTAAAAGGAGTTTATATAGCCAGAGGGCATGGATATGAATGGATTATACTGAAATTATTTCCAAAAGAATGAAGGGGAGAGAGAAAGGGGTGCACTGGGAGAAGGGCGAAGGAAGAGGTAAAATGAGGGAAACTGTCTCACACAAAAGGGACACGCAAGAAAGTGCTGCTTCAATGGAGGGGGATATGGAGGGGGGGAGGGAACAGACGATGCTTGAATCTCATTCTCATCAGAATTGGTCCAAAGAGGGAAGAACACACACACACAAACACACACACACAGACATACGCACACTCGGTTGGGTATAGAAAATGTAACTTACACAATAGGGAAATAGGAGGAGAAGAGGATAAGAGATATTGGAGGTGGGGGAGGAGAGAGAAAAAAAGGGAAGGCGGATTAAGAGAGACAGTGGTTAGAAGCAAAATAGACCTTTTGAGGAGGGACAGGAGAGAGAAGAGAGGGAGAGACAGACAGAGACAGAGAAACAGAAGAAGACAGGATGGAGGGAAATATATAATAATCACAACTGTGAATGGGATGAGCTCACTCATCAAACAGAAGCAGAAAGAAGAATGGATGAGAAACCCAAATCCAACAATATGCTGTTCACAAGAGACACACTTGAAACAGAAAGACACAGAGTTAAATTAAAAGGTTCAAGCAGAATCTAATACTCTTCGGTTGACGAAACATAGGCAGGGAGAGCAATCATGATCTCAGACAAAGCAGAAACAAAGATAGACTTAATTAAAAGAAATAATCAGGGGAACTACACTATGCTAAAAGGTACCATAGACAATGAAGTAATACAAAAATTTTTACAAGTTTCTCTGATAAAGGTCTTTTTTTCTCAAATATATAGAGAGTATAGAACTGGGTCAAATTTATAAAATTAAGAGCCATTCCCCAATAGATAAATTGTCAAAGGCAGTTTTCAAAAAGAGAAATCAAAGCTATCTATAGTCATATGAAAAAAAAAGTTCTAAATCACTACTGATTACAGAAATTCAACTTAAAACAACTCTGAGGTATTACCTCATACCTATAAAAATGACAAATATTGAAGGGGATGAGGAAAAAACAGATACACTAAAGCACTGCTGGTGGAGTAGTGAACTATTCCAACTATTCTGGAGAACAATTTCAAATAATGTCCAAAGGGCTTTAAAACTGTGCATGCCCTTTGACCCAGCAATACCACTACTAAGTCTGTACCCCCAAGAGATCAAAGGAAAAGGACCTATATGTACAAAAGTATTTATAGCAGCTTTTTTGTGGTGGCAAAAAATGGGAAATTGAGAAGACACTCAACAGCTAAGGAATGTCTGAACAAGCTGTGGGCTATGACTGTGGTAAAAGTACAATTGTGCTATAAGTAAGGACAAGGGGGATGGTTTCAGAAAAACACGGCAAGAACTATATGAACTGATGCAAAGTGAAATGAGAAAGCCGGGAGATCATACAGTAATGTTGTAATAATGATCAACTGCAAAAGACGTGGATACTCTAACCAATACAATGATTCGAGATAATTTCATAGGACTCATGATGAAAAAATGCTATCAACCTAGAGAGAACTGATGAACTCTGAGTACAAAATGAAATATAATTATGCCATTTTAATTTTCTTGCTTTTTAAAAATACAGCTAAAATGCAAATATGTTTTCCATGATTTCACATGCATAACTGAATACTGCTTGCCTTCTCAGTGGCTGTGGTAGGGAGTAGAAGGGGGATAATTTGGAAACCAAAATTTAAAAAGAAATTAATATTAAAATAAATAACAAAATTAAAACTTTTTTAAAAAAAGTAAATATGTGAGATTTTTCCCAAGCATTAGGGAACAAAAAACAAAACCAAGAAACTTCTGATGCTACGTGTCCTCAGCTGAGTAGACTGTTCAAGAAAAATATGTTGTATTTATGTGACATGTCTTTGAGCTCTGAAGGCAAAGGAAGAGGCATCCAGGAGCTAGGTAAGCATCACTGGATTTGTATAGTTCAATGCTCTGGGGAAAACTGAGGATTCACTACAGATGTTGACTGTCAAGGTGATGCAGCGGGAGATTTAAAAAGCTGCTACAGAATGGAAAGAAAGTAAACAGTGAGGAAGAGAGGAGATGACCCAGCCCCTGAGAACATCCTGAAGCATGCACTTCAAGACTGGAGACTCTGCTCTATGGATCAAAGAAAGAACTCAGAACTATAGCACTCTCTCTCTCTGTCTTTCTCTCTCTCTCTCTCTCTCTCTCTCTCTCTCACACACACACACACACACACACACACACACACACACACCCCTCACATCTGATGCTGAATTGTTTCTTTGTCATGCTTTAATTTGTTGTTTTATTTTAATTCTGTTTCCCTTTATGTGAAAAAAATAATCTCTCATTAAATGTATGTGGCTTGTTTCTATAGTTGTACAGCCAAGGTTAATGAAAGATGCAGTGATTACCTGAAATCTGCATAAAAATTAAAAAATACATAAGGACAGTCAAATCTGTTCTCATGACAAGATATAGAGGCTTGAGGTACTATGTTTTATTAATAACCAGTACTGAAAATCTACTTTATTAATATCTACAAACTAGTAGAGGAAAGAATTCCAGCAGATTCAGACCATTACCCCTGGAGAAAACCACCAGCTTAGGATATCTCCAACATTCTAGGAAGGAAAGGGTACAGAAGTGACCAACAAGAAAAAGTCCTAACTCTGAAGTAGCCCAATGAGTGGATATAGGCAAGTTCAAGAGACACTGGCTCTTTCCTCTCAACTGGCCAAATCTATGCTCCACTGTGCCACCTAGAAGTTACACTGCTATTATTGATAATGCTGGGAATGGCTCTTCCAAAATTAAAATATCCACAAATTATTATCAGTAAGATGGGAAGAAACAAAGTCCCTCTTTAATAATGACTCTGCAGAACACTGGAAGCCAAGAAATGCTGCGTCACTAGCTACTCTGTCAATAGGATAAACTAAAGCAGGACAGAATGCTATGTTTTCTGTCCATGACTCTCAGCTTGCTGTTCACCTCTGATACTGGAAAGGTACAGTGAGGTGAAAACCTTAAAAGCCTGCTTTCAAAAGAATGCATGTCATATACCAACTACCACCAAAAAGGGATTTTTCAAGGATTCATAAAGAAATGAAAATATAAAATTGATGTGAAACTGAAAAAGAAAGATAATCTTATTAACAACAATTTCCAATAAGATCAGTTTCAAATTGAAAAGCAATGAAAGCATGCACGCCTCTTATGAAACAGAAGTTTTTCCTAAGGGCACAACATGGAGGAAATGGGGTGTACATTAACACTGCTGCTTCCTTTTTTTTTTTTTCTCAGCAAGGCCTTTGCTTCATTCCCACTTCTAAGAAAACATAATATTAAAGCAGTGCTATGTACCTCAGAGGTTATTAAGTTTTTTTGTGTCATGAATCCCTTTGGCAGCCTATTGAATCCTGTTTGAACATTTTCAAATGCACAAAACAATATTATATAGGCGAACCAAATACACTGAAATACAGCTACAGAAATTTTTAAAAACTCAACAACATAGATCCACAGGCCCAATGATGAAATCTATCCACAGATTCCTTGGGAATATGAAAGTTCCAAGTTAGGAGCCCCTAATGTACACTGGGCATCTTTCAAAAAGTTAACTGTAATACATTAAGGTTTTTTTGAAAATCAGTTTAAATAAGCTTATCTATTTATCAGGTGATTTGTTCATTACTTCCTAACTTTAAGCCTACTTAACCAACAGGTAACTTGGTTAACTACTCACTGGGGAATTCTACACTTGCCCTGGTGGTTTGCTCATGTCCCACTAAAAGTCAGTGCTACATTTTCTGTGGTTGAGAGAGTCAGGACTGGTCTCTCAGCTACAGAGAGAGGTCCTCTCTCTAGGAGACTATACTACTTGCCTAGTGGGTGTGTGAATTTTCCCATCTACTTAATTACAATTATTCCTGAGGTCCCACCTCTTCAAGGACTGAGAAAAGTTTTCTTCTCTCCTGGTGTTTGTTTATTAAAAAGACACTGCAACATAATCGGCTTGTGTCTTTAACCAAGTGTTTCCAGTAATCTGAATTTTGCCTCAACCACAAACAGGCCAGTTTATCTAGAGATAAACATAAATGTAAATTAAGGCAGAAAGCCAAACCTCTGGTTAACCATTAGGAATTTTTCTAACTGGGGGCTCAGGGAATTTGTGATTACGCTACTTTTTGTTTAATATAAACTCTCTAAAGCAGCAGAGGAGAGAAGCATGTGGACTTGAACAGCCTTTATACGCTCCTGGGATTAAAACAAGATAATTATTTTCACAGGGTATTACATGTGTGTTTGCATGCACATACACAATCTACATACACATAATTAAAAGCATTTGCCAATTTAAAGTTTCCACTTATTTTTGCCTTCCTTTTGCCTAATGTTGACATATTACAGATTAGATCATTTGGTATCCTGATATACTTTGAATCCCTCTGTCTTCTATATTTGTTTCTTGAATATTTAATTCCCTTGGAGGTGGGAGACAGGTAGGAAGGGATTTTCCTCTAACTTTTCCAGGTAGATATACTTTGACATTTTAAAATTCCCCACTCTCCTCTCCACTTTGAAGAGGGGACTTTTATTTACCTAGTAATTTTCAATACACTGAAAAAAATGTATTGAATATTCACTGCTTAAAATGACATACGTAAACAGTAGCCTGTGTTGCTTTATAATTCAGTGATGCACAATTTCTTTAGCACTTATGCATTTCAATAATTTATCATGCTGATTATATTGCCCTTACAAATGTGGGTTTCTCTAATACTAATGAATGCTCTGTTTTCTTATTATCCTAAAGTTCTACAGTTTGTGGGCAAAACGACTTGAAAATCAAACTATATACAGTCTAGATTATTACTTTCAAATTTCTAATCAATTTGCTTGGTTCATTTAGATCATCAATATACACACTCTGGAGGTCCCGCTGCTATATTTGCTATTATCATCGGATAAATAAGATGTCATGCCGCTGCCTTGTGTTTAGGATGAGTAGCCCCTCCAAGACTGCTCAATTTTTAAAATATAAAATAAAAAAGCAAAATAAAACCTGAAGAGACAAAAAACTATCTCATCCCCTGTAAAGACAGAAGAAGAAAGATAGCAAGAGGCTGAGTGACTTTACCCAAGTTCCATAATAAACCATCAATAAAGTCAGAGATAAAGAAAAATCAAAAGAAATAGATAATTCACAAAACAAATCATCCAAATGATGCCTAATCAATAGTTCATTGTGTACAGAATTATGACAATAATTGGTGGAAGGATTTTTTTGTGGGGGGGGGTTGAAATTTAGATATCTGATACTTATTTGTTATATATAATCCATCTCTGACATTACTAAATGTGGAAAAGGCTAGTGGAGGTAGGAGAAAAACATGACTAATTACTACCTGAAAAAAATTGGGGTCTCAATTACTACCTCCAATAAAATTCATAAGCAAAATTTCTATATGACACACTAATGTTATAATGGGGAAGGGGAGAGGTAGGCACCACTGTTAAGAGATAGAAGATCTAGATTTTGGTCTTCTCTCTATGCGATCTTGAGCAAGTCACAATCTGTCGGGGCTTTGGTTTACACATCTCTAAAATAAGCAAATTTTACAAGATTATCTCTAAGGTCTATTACAACAATAAAATGCAATTATCCTATAATCTTCTCTGGTATTATTAGAAACAATTTTTGAAATGTGCTACATCAGCAGTTCAATGTCTCAACCTAAATTTTGACAATGAGACACATAAACATATCCAAAGAGGCTCAAAGCAGCTATTTCATGACTTTTGGTGGGTCAGTAGAGAGCAATATCTTTTTGACCAAGCTAAAGGATATTCATTTTTAAATTCCAGTTTTGATTTACTAATGCTTAGTTGCATAAATTGCTGATTTCATTCTGAGTTACTAAGCAGGGGAGAAGAAAAAATCAGATTAGCTTAGTAGATTAGTAGTGCCATTCAGCTATTTTACTAAAGAAGTCTTCCCATCTTTTCCAAGCTGGAAAACACAAGGGGTTATTTATCAGCTCAAGAGCTCAATCCTATTGCTTGCAGGCATGGGAGCTTTGACCGGCTCTTCTTCTAACCAAAGTCACTTTATTCCTCCTAAGACAACTTGGGACCCTGTCCTTTCCTCCCCACCCTGCATCCAAGCAGCTCAGCACATAATGGTCTCCAAACAGGCATAGCTCACCATACCTCGGAACTCTCAATCTTAAAAGATCTGCCAGTCTTAGCCTCTTGGGTGGCCAGGATTATAGGTATAAGCTAACAAATGGGTCAATCTTCAAATTCTTAAGAAGGAAGAGTGGTTAAAAGCAGAATGACTTAAATTGCATAAGGGGTAGGAAGTTATCTAGATTAGTGGTATCAAACTCAAACAGAAACTGGGACCACAAAACCTTACAAAAAGATCACTATTGGTAGCATTTTTGACTTAGAAAACCACACATTAACTCTATCTAGGTTTTCCAGTATTTTTATTTATTTTGCTAAATATTTTCCAATTATAATTTAAACTGGCTCAGCCACGCTCAAAGTGTTGTGGGTTGTGTTTGACTTGGAGGGGTTTGAAATGACAAGGTAGGTCACAGGCTGAATTTGGGAAGGAGAAATTTGGCAAAGTTTGAAAATAATTGAAGAAAATCTAAAGAAGAACAATCTGGAGACCAACCAAGCCAGATACTGATCTATTTCCAGGTGGAAAGAGAAGCAAGATCAAGGACAATTAGGGATAACAGAAATGGATTAAGGAGAATAGAGGAGGATTTAGGAAGTGAAACCTCAAGAGGAAGGCTCAGAAAGGATTAGGAGAAGGTAGTTGTCAAGACAAAGGAAAACAAGTTAAGAAAAGGCAAATGGAACTAATAGAGGGTTAGGCAAACTGATAGGGTGGATTGGTAGTAAAAAGTTTTAACTTTTAAAAAATAACTAGCTGTAAAATGTTTTAACCAAATGTCAGGGCTGAAGTGTAAATATTCACAAGTCGTTTCAAGAAACAAGGCTGAAATTCTCAACCATGATGAAGAGGAGAGCAAACTGTGCAGAGATTTGCATCGAGTGTGTAACGTCCGTATTTCTGCCGGAGCCAAGTAACTAGAGACGGTGAAAGAAGTAAAATAAAGTCTCTCCACACACACTCCAGGTTCTTAGGGAAGATGAAAAGCTCCTCAAGGAAAGAGAACCAGCGCATCAACATGGGGGGGGGGGGGGAGAAGGGTTTTTGAAGTAGAGGAACCTGACCCTTATCAAGATGACACAAGTGATGAGTGTGTTTCACAGAGGAGAAAATGAAGCTTTCCTCCAAGAAAAGGGAGCTAGATGGCTTCTAAGGGGGAGAAGGGGTTTGTTCTTCTGGGGAAGATGAAGGGAAGGGAAGGGAAGGGAAGGGAATATGAAGGAGAGGAGAATGCAATGAACATTTATGTAGCACCTACTATGTGCCAGGTACTGTGCACTTTTATAAATATTATCTTATTTGTTCTTCACACATTTGTCACACTGCTTGTCTATTCCAACATATATGGTAATTGAATGGTATTTTATAAAGTTTATTAGGCCAAATTCCATCTGAACAAGAATCCAACATGTTCATTATTCACCAAAACTGTACGTATTTGTCTAGTGTAAACTTTTCAAACTGTTCATAAATTGATTTTTATTATAGGATGTCCAAGATGGTAGTGCATATAAACCACCACACACATCAATCAGCAAAAGAGACCTCGGACATAATCATTAAAAAGAGCATGTATTTGCTTTTCTACTTGCTCAGTTTTTGGTTAAAGCAAAGCCCCTGCTTAGCATTGCCACTCTAAGCATTCCTATAAGAATAACTGACATCATTTCTTCCTCAGGGAAAAGATGGAGAGGGAATACTTTGAAATGCAATGTTATTTTCTCTAGATAAATAGCTTATGTCTTCAGGTGATAAAATGAGGCAGTAAAAAGGCATTCTGCCAGTATTTATTTTTCCCCTGGAGCTGAATTCACTGTAATGCCAAACTGACCATCCATGACATGGAGCCACCTTATCAACTGGAAAGCATTATGATAAGATGCTCTTTGTACTACAATAATTAAATCCTATTGGGCAGAATTTTAAGTCAAATAGATATACCTTAAAGAAAATGATGTTCTTTAGTGAAGTCTCCCATTGAAATCCTAGTGTATTGGCAGACAAAGAACAAGCAAAAATACAGATAAACAATTGTTGCCCATCAATGGACTCTTCTGAGGCAGCAGTTCTGTGCATCACTACTGATTTGCACATTCCAAGGAACTATTTTGAGGCCTTACTATTAAACAAATATAGCTATTAAGCTAGCAGATTCTGATTTGGACCAGTCTAACTTCCTACCTAACTCAAAAAAAATCACATCTATGCAAGGAAGAATGCTACATAGAGAAACATTCAAATATATACACTCTATCCTTTAGTACTCTCTTCTTGCTAACAAAAAGTAAGAAATTTTTATATTAGTTCATATATGTAGAAAACATACTCATATTATTAGCATTTTTTTCCTCTTACAGAGGAAGAGAGAAGAAAAGATATGAGGTGTGAAAAGAGTACAATGACTTTGGTATAATGTCATTCCACCAATAATTCTTCATCAAAAAATGTATACAGTTCCTTGCAACATCCCTGCGGCCAAAATTTTTTTCCCTAAGTGACAGATATAAAGAAAAGATGAAATCACTAAGAGACAGTCTGTAATGAGCTCAGAACAGAAAGTGCTACAGTCTCTTTTATTGATCCCTTTTGTTTTTACATCATATTTATTCCCTAATATATCCCTGTCTCTAGCCCCTAATCAAAAAGATCTTTCAAACAACACATGAACCTCATCTGAAAGCATATGTGATAATCCGCATTTATAGTTACCCAACCTTGCAGTGAAGAGAGGAAGGTAGATTTTCTCAACTTTTCTCTAGAAATAAGCTTGATCATTACAATTTGCAACATGCAGTTTTGTTTCACTCTTCTTTTCATTTAAATTGTTTGACTTAATGTAGTCACTTAGAGTCAATCCTCAACTTTCACAGGGACAATACTCCTTGAAAATGGCAGGAAAGTAAAAAGCATGATTGTTGATACATTGAACCTATGGGGAAGGTTCCCCTAACTACCAAAAACTGTAATCTTTTGCTAGAGATTGATGTAAATACGTTTTATAATACAATTATTGATAACAAAACATTAATTCTGATAATATGTACTTTCCTAACACAGTAATCATAAAATAAACCATAAAATGCAGCACACGAAATAAAATTGGTAACATGCAAAACATCTTTTCTCACTAGTAATTCCGTAGGATTCTGTGATCTGGGCTAAGATCTCTGAGTCAAAGGCTATATAGACCTTTTATCACCTTTTTAAAAACTAGGTTACCTTTTCAAAGCATCAATATGCCAAGTAAGGAATCTAACGAGAATCACACAAGTCCAGTGCAAGGCTATTGGAGTGGGGTGGTGGTGAGGCAGTAACATACTATAAGGCCAGACTCCAGTGATTTACAAATAAATTTTAACAATGGTGCCAACAAGCATTACTGGTTTTAAGCAAAAGAGACATAGAATTGAGAAGGGTCCTATTTAATGTCAGTATTACAAAATTCATTTCCTCAAAATTCATTTAACACTGTAAACCCCTTATCATTAGCAATAATAAAGATTCCATTTTAAAGTTACTATTCTTTTCCCTATCATGAAGTCTGGCACAAAATTTAAGAAGAAATTTACTCTCAAAGAGCAGGGGGAAATGAGGAAAGGGCAGGGGGACAGGGAGAAGAGAAAAAGGAAAAGAATGGGAGGAAGGGAGAGAAAAACAACCAAAAAACCTGTTCTTCTGGCAGAAGACAAGTCAGCAGAGTCACATGTTTGGGAAGAATAAGACATTTTAAATCTAGCCCTCTGGCTAGATTTAAATAAAGATTCCTCGACCTTGGGTACTTGTGATGAAGCAATATGACTAAACAAATTACAAAGTCAAAGCTATTTGAGTTTATATAGACACTGTGATAGAAGGAATATCTACCAGTGTTCCCTACTATGTAGGCAAGGTACTTCTTGTCCTTAAAAATTACTGAAAACATTCTCAAGGCCATTAGACTTTGCTATTGAGAAATAACTTGTAACAGTGGAGAGATCAGTTTCAGTAGAATGATGAATCAAAAGACAGAATGCTTAAGGTTTAGAAGAAAGTGAGAGAAGAGGAAGTGTGGTATTTATTGCAGATGGCTTGTTCAAGGAGTTCATTCAAAAAAGGAAGGAGAGTAATAGGATGATAGTAAGGATGATCAGAGCAAGTAAAGGATTTGGGGGGCTGTTTTTTTTAAGAATGGGGGCATGTTTGTAGGCAGTAAGGGAGAAACTAGCAGACAGAGTTTTAAGATTTTGAGAATAAACAGAGATTTTTGTGGGGGCAATTTGCTGAAGGCAGGAGGAGATAGAATCAAGGTTACATGTAGAAGAGGCTTGCCTTGGGAAACAGGAGTACCTTTTTTTGTATTCCTATCCTTTTGCATATTGCCTGGTCCACAGTAAATACATGTTTTACTGACTTAATGACTGACCAACCTTAATTACAGAGGACCAATGATGAAGCCTATTAACTACTTCTTGGCAGATGGGTAATGAACTTAAAAGAACACAAATAAACATAAAATTTTGGATATGGCAAATATGTGGATTTGTTTTGCTTGACTATGCTTGTTTGTTATAAGGATGATGGTTTGTTGTGGCTATTTTTCATTTGAAGGGGGGATTTTTTGGATGGAGGGGAGCTCAGAACATAATTACTAAAAAAATAAACAAAAGGAAAAAGAATGTAACTGAAGCATTTAAAAATACCAAGGCAGTCATACCCCGCTGAAAAATTCAAGGGTCAAGTTAGTTGGTTGGAAATATGGCTAGGCAGCGAAAACACACCCAGATTCAGTCTCAGACTTTGGATTCTTTCTTTGGTGACAAAGAAGACCAAAACATACAGACAGAAGAAGTTAACAAAGTCAAAGAGCCTACAACAAAAGCCTCCAAGAAAAACATGAACTGGTTCCAGGCCATGGAAGAGCTCAAAAAGGATTTGGAAAAGCAAGTTAGAGAAGTAAAAGAAAAATTGGGAAGAGAAATGAGTAGGATGCAAGAAAACCATGAAAAACAAGTCAATGACTTGCTAACGGAGACCCAAAAAATACTGAAAAATACACTGAAGAAAACAACACCTTAAAAAATAAACTAACTCAAATGGCAAAAGAGCTCCAAAAAGCCAATGAGGAGAAGAATGCCTTGAAAGGCAGAATTAGCCAAATGGAAAAGGAGGTCCAAAAGACCACTGAAGAAAATACTACCTTAAAAATCAGATTGGAGAAAGTGGAAGCTAGTGACTTGATGAGAAATCAAGATATTCTAAAACAGAACCAAAGGAATGAAAAAATGGAAGACATGTGAAATATCTCATTGGAAAATCCACTGACCTGGAAAATAGATCCAGGAGAGATAATTTAAAAATTATTGGACTACCTGAAAGCCATGATCAAAAAAAGAGCCTAGATATCATCTTTCAAGAAATTATCAAGGAGAACTGCCCTGATATTCTAGAGCCACAGGGCAAAATAGAAATTGAAAGAATCCATCGATCGCCTCCTCAAATAGATCCCAAAAAGAAATCTCCTAGGAATATTGTTGCCAAATTCCAGAGCTCCCAGATCAAGGAGAAAATACTGCAAGCAGCCAGAAAGAAACAATTTGAGTATTGTGGAAACACAATCAGAATAATCCAAGATCTGGCAGCTTCTACATTAAGAGATCGAAGAGCTTGGAATACGATATTCCGGAGGTCAATGGAGCTAGGATTAAAACCTAGAATCACCTACCCAGCAAAACTGAGTATCATGCTCCAAGGCAAAATATGGACTTTCAACTTTCTCAGTGAAAAGACCAGAGCTGAATAGAAAATTTGACTTTCAAACACAAGAATCAAGAGAAGCATGAAAAGGTAATCAAGAAAAAGAACAAGAAAAAGAAATTGCAAGGGACTTCCTAAAGTTGAACTGTTTTGTTTACATTCCTACATGGAAAGATGATGTGTATGATGCAGGAGACCTCAGTATTAGGGTAGCTGAAAGGAATATGCATATATATGTTTATGTGTATATAGTGAATGTGTATGTATGTATATATGTATATGTGTGTGTGTGTGTGTGTGTGTATATATATATATATATATATATATATATATATATATATATATGGAGAGAGAGAGAGAGAGAGAGAGAGAGAGAGAGAGAGAGAGAAAGAGAGGACACAGGGTGAGGTGAAGATGAAGGGAAGATATCTAAAAGAAATAAAATCAAATTAAGGGATGAGAGAGGAATATATTGAGAGAGGGAGATAGGGAGAGATAGAATGGGGTGGATTATCTCACATAAAGTTGGCAAGAGGAAGCAGTTCTGTGGGAGGAGGGGAGAGGGCAGGTGAGGGGGGAATGAGTGAATCTTGCTCTCATCAGATTTGGCCTGAGGAGGGAATACCATACATACCCAATTGGGTATCTTACCCCACAGGAAAGAAGAGGGAAGATAAAAAAGGGGGGATGATGGAGGGGGAGGGCAGATGGGGGTGGAGGTAATCAAAAACAAACAGTTTCGAAAGGGGACAGGGTCAAGGGAGAAAATTCAATAAAGGAGGATGGGTTCGGAAGGAGCAAAATATAGTTAGTCTTTCACAACATGAGTATTGTGGAAGGGTTATATGTAATGATACACATGTGGCCTACGCTGAATTGCTTGACTTCTTAGGGAGGGTGGGAGGGGAGGGAAGAGGGGAGAAAATTTGGAACTCAAAGTTTTAATAACAGATGTTCAAAAACAAAATAAAAAGTTTTTGCATGAAACTAGAAAATAAGATACACAGGCAATGGAGCATAGAAATTTATCTTGCCCTACAAGAAAGGAAGGGAAAAGGAGATGGGAGGGGACTGGGGTGACAGAAGGGAGGGCTGACTGGGCAACAGGGCAACCAGAATATATGACATCTTGGAGTGGGGGGAGAGGGTGGAAATGGGGAGAGAATTTGTAATTCAAACTCTTGTTAAAATCAATACTGAAAACTAAATATGTTAAATAAATAAATTTTAAAAATTAAAAAAAAATACCAAGGGGAACAGAAAGAAGTTCAAAAGGAAACAAAGATAAGCAGAACAGCTTTGAAAATAGCATGCTGAATTTAAGATACACTTTCTAAAAAGGAAGCTGTATATCATAGAGATTTGCATTTTCATGTGTAATCCTCTTTTCCTATTCAATGTTATATTTGGAAATGTTCTTTTTTATATTAAATTCAGGATAAAACAAAATATTTTTTAAACCACAGTCCCAAATTATGCCCATATATATGCCTAAACTAACAATATAGATTCAAATATTACATATGTTTGTATAAAGTTGATTATATTACTTTTATCTTACTTATATTAAAATTTTACCATTTAATGAAATTGATATGTATGTACATAAACACATTTTAATATCAAATTTGCAAGACTTGAAACTACTTGAAAGTTCATGGTTGATACAGCTGGATTAAGAGAGGGAGGCTAAAGCTAAATTCCTGAGCTCAACTCAAGGACACAGAAATGTGGCTTTAAGCAGATGCAGATTCAATTATAAAATTAATACATCATAAAAACTGTTACATTGTAGAAGTAAATATAAAAGAAATTTGATGTAATATTAATTTTTATCTTTTCATCTCTTTCTCTAATTACATGGCCATCCCATCTTATCTTCCTATCCTATAATTCCTTGAGAACATCTCCCTTATTGTTCTTTGAAATTCCTCATTTTTAAATGGGCCAGCCTGTTCACCTCCCACCAAGTGCTCTTCCATTGACCTTGGTGTGATACTTGCTTTTAATTACTCTGTTTCACTCCATACCTCCTCCTTCCCATACCATCACTGTTAGAATGCTGGCATTAAAAACATGGACCTTTTCTTTAATGGGAAAATTAGAATCATTAACAGAAGGTCCCCTGAAATTTCGAAAAGGTAATCCAACTTACTCTCTCCCTCTTTCTCAACTTTGGGTCTATATCACTGTCCAGTTGTACAACTTGTCCTAGATATGTGTTCTAACAGACAAGCAATGCTGCCTAAGCAACAGATTTCATTCATTTTTCAATCATGTCTGCAACAATTTGCACCCCATTTGGGGTTTCTTAGAAGAGATACTGGAATAGTTTGCAATTTCCTTCTCCAGTTCATTTTACCAATTTACAAGCAAATAGGGTTAGGTGACTTGCCTAGAGTCACATAGCTACTAAGTGTCTGAGGCCACATTTAAACTCAGGAAATCTATCTATTGTGTCACCTAGCAGCCCTAGCAATAGATAGTAAAGGAATACAAAAATCTACTCACAGAACTTCATAACATATATCATATACATTAGAGTAGGGTCATAGTGTTTAGAGCTAAAATATGTCTTAACTCTAACCTAGTCAACCTCCTTATCTTTCAGTTTCCTTATCTGTAAAATGAATGAGTTGAAGCAATGCCAAACATCACACAGGTAGTAAAGTAACAGAACTAAGATGTGAATCCCGGCCCCAATACCAAATCTAGTGCTCTGGCCTGCACCATGCAGGATTTGAAATCAAATTGTGCCCCCTAAAGCACAAATGGTCATAGAAAATAAAACTCTGATAAATCCATTTAGCTTAGTGACAGGTATCAGTCTTATTTCCAAACATCATAAATATATAATTGGGGGACCTAATCATGTATTTTTATGTATGCAAAAACCCGAATTTCTACTCTTTTGCATATAATACATATGCCTAGAATTCAGACAAATATTTTCCCTTCTGTAATATTTAACATATGCTAATTGCAAAGTGCATATGCAGCAATCAAGAAAAAAATCATATTTTCCTAGCTGATATACAGACCAAAAAATTATATTTTCTGAAATGACTATAAATATTGTTCATCTCTCTTAAGCAGAATTACAGTAATTGCATTTTCTAAACCAAGAATCAGAAGACATGGTCTGATAAAGGATTTGAGTTGTGAATTTATTATGCAGAAATCTTCTAAAAGTATAAACATGCAATCAGATTTGTTTATGTATTTAACAAATTACCTTTATTTTAAAAGATAAAATTACATTAAATAATTTTGAATACACTGAAAACAACTTTAAATTATATACATATTAACCATGTACAAAAATACCTGATAATAATCAGCATCACAAGTACTTTCAATACCAATTGACTTTATCATATTATCATAACTAATCGAGCTTACGTTAGCCCCCACACAAAGACGTTCAGGCGCTTTACATTTGAAATGTCATGGCCACCCCTACACCATCACACCAACTACACATATATTCTATTTGCATAGCGATATATAAACATAATATCAGCTGGTATTTACACATTTATGGGTAACTAATGATTTTCAGTCTCTGATTTTTCTCTTGTGACATTATATACAAATTCACATTTATAAAGGCTTTAGGGATTAGAAAATACTGTTCTTCAAAAAGCCCTCTGACTGTAAGCCTCATTACCCATTCTATAGATGAGGAAACTTAAGCACAGTAAGGTTAAGTGACTTGCCCAAAGTAACACAGATAATTTTATTTCAAGGCAAGATTTGAACCCTCAGTTGCAAGTCCAGACTTCTATACTATCTCAGATATTTATGATATAACGCATACTGACTTAACTCAGTTACTAGGATATTTACAGGAATAAGAGGAACATAATTTTTAAAATTAGGACTCCCCTGGACAAATGAGGACCTAGTCACCATAAGCAAACATTAAGGGATTAAAAAAGAAGAAAAATTTTATCATGAATTTTATGATTTTTAAAATAAAAACATATATTTTTTCTGTAATTTTCAATTCAACATACTCTTCAATGATGCTGATTATATAAATGTAGGAAACTGCTCATGTAAGGGCAGGATACAGTAGAAAGTAAAGTACACTTTACTCAAGACACAAGCAACCTGCATTCAAGTGGGGCACCTGTGGGGCCATGGTTAGTCATTTAATCTCCTTAAGCCTCAATTTCTCCACTTATGAAATATGGTAGGAAAGGAAACTTGGACTAGATACTATCTTTAAGGTGCTTTCCATTAATAAGATTGTATCTATGATCTGCTTTCAATGGAGGCACTTGATAGAAGAGAGTGTATTTCCAGGGATGCCTGGTTCCAAAGAAGAATCTCCCAACAAGTAAAACTTGGTGCCAGACAGAATCTGGGTGATTTTGTACTGGAAAGAGTGTAAGAAGAAGACTCTGGCAGCAAGGGAAGCCACACATAATATGGTCAGAAGACAGTGCATGAGCTCATAAGTGCAGCATCCAGATGTACCAGCATGTTCCTCAGACTCCACAGAACAAAGGGGAGCTAAGGCAGTATACAGCCTCAAGCTGTGATGACAAAGAAGCCTCTATGTAGGCTTCTACCTGATTCATTCCTGTTCCAGAAAAAGATCTTACCAATATAGCTTTTCCCATTTCAGAGTCATTTTTCCCAGGTCACTCTGGTGGGAATAAGGGTGGGGGTGAACCTCTAGGATCATAGATACAGGTGACCTTAGAGGCCATCCAAGTCCAACCCTCCACTTTACAGATAAGAAAACTGTGCATCAGGTTACAAAGCTACTAAGTGACTAGGGTGGATCTGAACCCATGGCTCTATTTTCTTCCATGGCTCTATCCATTAGATCATGCTGCCTCTCAAAAATAACAGCAAAGAAGGGTGTGTTAATGCACCTCTTAAGTCCCCGCTACCAAGGGACACTGGAGCTGGTGGATCCCTTAAGTTCCAGAGTTCTGAGCTGCTGTAGAGCTAAAGCCGATCGAGTATCTGTAACTAAGTCTGGCATCAATATAAAAAGTCCCTCAGAGTGGGAGGCGACTAGGTCGCCTACATTGGGGAGAATGGGCCAAGGTCCAAAATCTGGGGCATATTAATAAAGCTTCTGTAATTATCAGCAGTGGGACTGGGCCTGTGAGTGGTCACTGCACTTCCAGCCTTGGAGAAATAGGGAAAGCTACTCTCCAAAAGTAAACAAATAAATGAACAAATAAATAGAATATAAAGATTAGATAGAGAGATGACAGAGATAGATAGATAGACAGACAGACAGACATATGAATTAGCTAAGGTAAATTAAAAATATACCTCCACATTGAATACTAATCTGGATGTATACAGATTGGAATGGAAAAGAAGTTGCATATATAGTGCCCAAGATTTATTTATTGAAGAAGAAATGCAACGAGCTGATAACCAGGAGGGTTCTCCTTGTGTCAAAGGTAGCTTATCCTTAGTTTCATCATTTACATAAATAAAATTCTCATAAAGATGGAATCCAACAATTCATCTTCATTGTAACCAGCCCTTAAATTACCTTTGTTTGCTTGCCTGCCAAATAGAAATAGTGTAAGGCAGGGAAGCTGTAAACTTTCTGCTCCCTCCAATTCAGTTGCTATAATATTGGATTTAGTCACAAGTGGTGACTAATTTGGTTTTAAAAAAAAACTAACTAGAATTTTAGCTACACTGTTTTCTAGAGTGTGAACTCCCCTCTCTGAGAGAGCTAAAGGAACAACCTCATTACCTCAACCATCAAAAATTGGAAATGTCTCTGTAATAGCTAAGTCTAGGATGTAGTTGCAAGCTAGGAGGGCAGGGTCAGGAGGACTTAATGGAGGTAGGTGGGAGAAGGTGTTATATTAATGAAAATGGGAAGATCTTTCCCATCCACTAATAGGCCCAAGTGACCTGCCTGAGTCACAAGACTTTGAGTCACCTGAGCTTGTGGTAGGAGGAGCTTGCTGAATGTGGGGAACAGGAAGTTGGAGAGGGCCAGAGCTGGGAGAGAGACGGTGGGAGCTGCAGCTTGGAGAGGGGGAGAGAGAGAGAGAGAGAGAGAGAGACAGAGAGAGAGAGAGAGAGAGAGAGAAAGAGAAAGAGAGAGAGAGAGAAGGCAGCAGCAGCAGCAGCATGACTGAAAGAGGGAGTGATTTTGCTTAAGGGACTCTGTTTGAGGGAAGGCTTGGGGATGGTGGTGCCCCTGAATTGCTAGTGTGTATAGATTTCTTTGTTGTTGTGATGGATTCGGCTTTCTGGTGTTTGGATAAATGTTTTGGTTCTGTCTTCCATGGAGAGAGTCTGTTATATCTTGTGATTCAGGACTAGGCCGGCATACTCATAGCCACCATAGCTGCTGTGGGGATCGAACTGGCACTACAGAAGGGGATTTCTCTCTCCCTCCACTGGCCATGGCATCCAGTAGAGAAGTGGGAGACACTCTATCCAGCAGTTCATCATGTCCAAAGAGATTCTGAGGCACAGTTTGAAAGGGCAGAGATGTACACTCCAGAGAAACATAGATACAAAAAAAGCCTTCACTCAAGGAAGTGGCTTTGAGGAGTGGGACCCCTTGATAGCAAAGAAAACAGCCAGCTATGGACACTCCAAAGGGAGCTAGCCCTGGCCTTCAAGATGCAGCCTGTAGAGAGGAGCAGGCCTCATGAATCTAGCTACGCAATCTACACTGGGCCCAAGGGTGGCTCCATGAAGACTCCATCAAGGGACAAAGTACTTCCAGGCACTCAATACCATAAGCAGCAAAGTGCTTCAGCTATACAAGTTCCCTACATATATGTTTCATTACCACTATAATTTTAAGTCTGCTGTTCTCATGGGCTATATGTGTGTTTTTGGGAGAGTGTACCCCAAGTTCGTGGAAGGATGGAGGGGAGATTACTGTTACCATGCCATCTTATTCAAATCCTTTGTAAAAGTTAATTGTGTCTACTGGCTGACTGTCAATGGGAAGCATGTCAGTAAGAGCTTATGAACTATGTAATTTAGAAGTAAAGCCCCAGTGAGTAACCCCTAGAACTGAGAGTGATAGCTGCCCTGAGGAGGAGATCACCCAAAGGAGGAATTACAGTAGTTTAATCCAACTATTTTTTGATTAAAATTAGGATGACTACATTTCCAGCTAAGGAAAAAGATCATCAATAAAGATCTGAAAAGAATATACAGAATTTCACCAGGCCTGGTTGGCATGTGAATATCCCTGTCCTCAAAGAACAAAATGGAGCCTGATAAAGGGTTATTGAGAGGAAAAACTCAATTCAATTCAAACATCTGTTAAGTGCCTGTCATGTGGTAAGTTGTGAGCTTCTTAAAGGCAATGAGGTAAATAGCTTTTTTAGGAAATAGCTGAAAAAAGGAAGATATAGAATGATGGTTTGACAGGCTGGTAGGATCTGGCGAAGGATTTTTAAGGAGGAAGGAAACTTGGGCATGTTTGAAGGCAATAGGAACTGGTATATAGGAACAGAAGGAACTGGTACATAGGAAGAGATTGAAGAAAGAGAACAGGACAACTGAAGCTGCAATCTTCTAGAAAGAAAGGAGGGGATGGAATATGAGATCAAAGATGCATGTCGAGTGGGATGGACTTGGCAAGGAGAAATACCCTCTCGTTGTCACAGAATGGAGAAAAGGAGAGTGTGGGGGATGATGTCAAGGGTTTTGATATGAAGAGAAGGAGAGCAGAGAGCTCACCTGGAATAGTCTCAAGGCTTTCTAAATAAATGGAATAGGTTTTCATTGATACCTAATAACACATTAAAGTTACTGCGGATCTGGCACTGGGGTGGAGTAGAAAGGCATATAAATTAGAAAAATAAGTACCCCTTGCCACCTCTGAATGCCATATTTTTAGTAATCAGCTACACAGAATAAGATAAATTCACTGGTAATTCAAGTTGGGCATCTTAGTGAAAATTTTATTCAACAATCAATTTATTAAGTTATTACTATATATCAGGCACTATGCTAGGTGATACATATACAAAGACAACAAAAAAAAAAAGATATCCCTGCTCCACTTAAGGAATTTATATTCTAATGAAAGAAAACAACATGTACATCAAAAAATCACATAAAATGTATTTAAAGTAGGGGTTTTTTTTCCAATTAAATTGGGATTGGGAAAAGGCTACAAGGAAACTATGAGGAAGGTGAGGGATCCCACAAGGCAGAGGCGAGGAGGTGAATTTGATGGTAGCAGAAGGGGAAGAATAAGAATAGGGGAGAGATGCAGCCTGTGCAAAAACATGAAGAAAAGAATGTTGTATGTGTCAGCCAATCTATCTGGAATGAGCAACAAACCTGGCAAAGTAAACTACAGTAAGATTGCAAAAGGCTTTCAAAACCAGAGTTGTTTGTTTATACTTTATCCTGGCGGCCACTAAAAAAAGGTCTTGAGCAAGGGAGTGGCATGGCCCCACCCGTGTTTTAAGAACACGTAGGTATGCGGAAGATAGAATGAAACGGGAAAGGCTGAATGCAATGAGGAGGGTATTCCAATGGTCCAGGAACCACTTCGGTTGCTGTGTGAGCAGAGCAAAGAGGACAGATGTGAGATTTATCACAGAGGTGGAATACAGCTATTGGACTGGGTCATCCAGAGTGATAGAGCCAGCAGTCACCTGGTTGGTGCTTACTGCTTCCTTCTGTTTTCTCCGTTCTGGAAAAGAGTGGAGATGAATCCTCCAACGCCAGAGTTATCTCCTCCCGTGAGGCTGGTCTGGAGTACAATGTATTAACTCTTCCTCTCAACTTCCTGTCCTTTGAAAATCTGATAAACATGTCACCATGCAAGCCATGGATTAAAAAATGTTGAACAGCATTGGGCCAAGAACAAATTCTTAGGGAACCTCCTTCCAACCTGACATAGACGGATAAATGAATACTTTTGGCGTCCTACTCGTCATTCAAAACTACCTAACTGTACTATCAGCCTGTATTTCTCCATCTCAAACACAAGGATAATGTGAGACACTGGCAACTGTATACATATACAACGTTCCTTTGATGAACCAGCCTAATTACTGTATCAAAAAAGGAAAGTAGGTGAGTCTGGTATGACCTAATAAAGTCATGTAGCTTTCAGTAATCGCCATTTTTCCTTCCTAAATGCTTACAAACCATTCCTTCAATTACATGTCCTAAAATTTTGCCAGGAACATAATTCAATCTTACCAATTTATACTTTGAAGACTCCACCCTCTTCCCTGTTTTGAAGATTGGGACATTTCCCCTACCCTATTCATGGGATGACAGGTCCTACATTTAAAGCTGAAAGGGACCTCAGAGATCAGCATGTACAATTCCCTCATTTTATTTTTAAAAGTAACTTTTTAAAAGTTGCACTGAATTATTGACAAGGACCAGCATCTCAATATACGAAAAAGAACAGGAGGCCTCAATTTCTGTTATGTACAATTCATTTTTAATAACCATGTGTGTATATATAACATGTATATACGTGTATATGTATGTGCATGCATATAACACACATAACACATAAACCTTTACATATATGTGTAAGTATATACATGTGCACACATATGCAGACATATATTAAAAAACAGGGTCATAACAAAATTGCCCTAATTGTGTCCTGTGTTGTATTTTTTGTTTTCTTCTGTGAGTTTAAAAAATGTTTTACTGATGCTCTTCTGCCTGTCAGTTTAGCTACCACCCAACCCTCTAGGAGAAGAAGCTCTTCCTTCTAACTATAGTCCAGCAAAACAAGTCAACACATTGGTCACATCTGAAAACGCAAGTCTCATTCTGCATCTAGAGCCCATTACCTCTATCGAGTGTCATCAGTCTTTTGAGGTCACTATTTTTTGCTGCTTTGATTAGAATTCCAAGGTCTTTCAAAGGTGGTTTTTTTCATATTATTGTTGTCATCACATAAACTATTTTCCCCTTTCTGCTCCTTTCATTCTGCAGCAGTTCACATAATCTTTCTCATATTTTTCTGAAACTATCATATTCGTCATTGCAATGGTGAAATAACGGCCCATTACATTCATACAACAAAATTTTCAGCCATTCCCCAAATCAGGGGTACCTATTTTTCCCCAGTTCTTTGTTACTACAAAAATATAAATATTCTTATAAGATAGGTCCTCTCCTTCTATTCTTGATCTCCTCGAGGGATAAGCCTAATAGTAGGATCAAATGGTATGCATAATTTGATGGCTTTGGGGGTACAATTTCAAATTGTTTTCTAGAATAGTTAAAACTATTAGCAGCTACAACAATAATTCGATGGTGTGGGCAGCTACGTGGTACAGTGGGTAGAGTACCGGGCCTAGACTCAGATTTGACTTTAGACATTTACTATCTGTGTGATTCTAGGCAAGTTAACTAACCTTTGTTTGCCTCAGTTCCCTCTTCTGTAAAATGAAGATAATAATTGCAACCATTTTGTAGGTTAAAAAGATCAAAGGAGATAAAGACTGAAAAGCACCCAACTCTGTGCTA